>NC_051154.1:388315131-388554632 GCF_013339745.2 Dermacentor silvarum | reverse complement strand
TCATGGCCAGCACCTCCAAGCGCCTTCATACAGCTCGGTGCCCTCAGACTCACAGTCATGGCCAGCACCTCCAAGCGCCTTCATACAGCTCGGTGCCCTTAGACTCACAGTCATGGCCAGCACCTCCAAGCGCCTTCATACAGCTCGGTGCCCTCAGACTCACAGTCATGGCCAGCACCTCCAAGCGCCTTCATACAGCTCGGTGCCCTTAGACTCACAGTCATGGCCAGCACCTCCAAGCGCCTTCATACAGCTCGGTGCCCTTAGACTCACAGTCATGGCCAGCACCTCCAAGCGCCTTCATACAGCTCGGTGCCCTCAGACTCACAGTCATGGCCAGCACCTCCAAGCGCCTTCATACAGCTCGGTGCCCTTAGACTCACAGTCATGGCCAGCACCTCCAAGCGCCTTCATACAGCTCGGTGCCCTTCAGACTCACAGTCATGGCCAGCACCTCCAAGCGCCTTCATACAGCTCGGTGCCCTTAGACTCACAGTCATGGCCAGCACCTCCAAGCGCCTTCATACAGCTCGGTGCCCTTAGACTCACAGTCATGGCCAGCACCTCCAAGCGCCTTCATACAGCTCGGTGCCCTCAGACTCACAGTCATGGCCAGCACCTCCAAGCGCCTTCATACAGCTCGGTGCCCTCAGACTCACAGTCATGGCCAGCACCTCCAAGCGCCTTCATACAGCTCGGTGCCCTTAGACTCACAGTCATGGCCAGCACCTCCAAGCGCCTTCATACAGCTCGGTGCCCTCAGACTCACAGTCATGGCCAGCACCTCCAAGCGCCTTCATACAGCTCGGTGCCCTCAGACTCACAGTCATGGCCAGCACCTCCAAGCGCCTTCATACAGCTCGGTGCCCTTAGGACTCACAGTCATGGCCAGCACCTCCAAGCGCCTTCATACAGCTCGGTGCCCTCAGACTCACAGTCATGGCCAGCACCTCCAAGCGCCTTCATACAGCTCGGTGCCCTTCAGACTCACAGTCATGGCCAGCACCTCCAAGCGCCTTCATACAGCTCGGTGCCCTCAGACTCACAGTCATGGCCAGCACCTCCAAGCGCCTTCATACAGCTCGGTGCCCTTAGACTCACAGTCATGGCCAGCACCTCCAAGCGCCTTCATACAGCTCGGTGCCCTCAGACTCACAGTCATGGCCAGCACCTCCAAGCGCCTTCATACAGCTCGGTGCCCTCAGACTCACAGTCATGGCCAGCACCTCCAAGCGCCTTCATACAGCTCGGTGCCCTTAGACTCACAGTCATGGCCAGCACCTCCAAGCGCCTTCATACAGCTCGGTGCCCTCAGACTCACAGTCATGGCCAGCACCTCCAAGCGCCTTCATACAGCTCGGTGCCCTCAGACTCACAGTCATGGCCAGCACCTCCAAGCGCCTTCATACAGCTCGGTGCCCTTAGACTCACAGTCATGGCCAGCACCTCCAAGCGCCTTCATACAGCTCGGTGCCCTCAGACTCACAGTCATGGCCAGCACCTCCAAGCGCCTTCATACAGCTCGGTGCCCTAGACTCACAGTCATGGCCAGCACCTCCAAGCGCCTTCATACAGCTCGGTGCCCTCAGACTCACAGTCATGGCCAGCACCTCCAAGCGCCTTCATACAGCTCGGTGCCCTCAGACTCACAGTCATGGCCAGCACCTCCAAGCGCCTTCATACAGCTCGGTGCCCTCAGACTCACAGTCATGGCCAGCACCTCCAAGCGCCTTCATACAGCTCGGTGCCCTCAGACTCACAGTCATGGCCAGCACCTCCAAGCGCCTTCATACAGCTCGGTGCCCTCAGACTCACAGTCATGGCCAGCACCTCCAAGCGCCTTTATACAGCTCGGTGCCCTCAGACTCACAGTCATGGCCAGCACCTCCAAGCGCCTTCATACAGCTCGGTGCCCTCAGACTCACAGTCATGGCCAGCACCTCCAAGCGCCTTCATACAGCTCGGTGCCCTCAGACTCACTGTCATGGCCAGCACCTCCAAGCGCCTTCATACAGCTCGGTGCCCTCAGACTCACAGTCATGGCCACCACTACCAGGTACGGGAATCCTTTGTACTCCTTCTGGCACTGCCGGAGTGGTTACAGTCAATGTCTCCATCTGAGAGTATTCTAGCACAAGAAATAGTGTTTCCGCAAAGTCATGGCGCAGTTTTGACTGGTCACAGGAAAGTAGCGAAACAAGATAGAGATGTGGAATCTTCACCAAATAAAAGAAAACTTTCCAAGGTTCATACCTGTTCAGTGCACTTCGATGTGGCCTTCATTGGTTGCCCTACACACATCTAAACTATATTCAAGTTCTTTCCGCACGCGGTTAAGGACGTCTAGTGTAACACAGTGAATAACGTCTGTGATTCTCCGTTTTACATGATTAAATGTCATTGATACGTCACTGTGCAAATGTTTCTTCACATAACCCCACATCATCATATGTGTGGCGCAGTTCGTGGTGCTGTGTCGTCAGCTTCGTGTGCAGACCCTTGCACATCATGCTACGGAAACTTGGAGAGCTTTCCTTTTATTTGGTGAAGATTTCACATTTCTATCTTATTTTGGTGCTTTCCTGTGACCGGTCAAAAGTGCACCATACACGTTAGAATTGTGCTACATGTCACAAATGATTTTTTTAAAAAATTGGTAAACTATAACAAAAACCATCCCGTAATACAGAATGTTTTATAGAGCTGAGGCTGGGTATGTTGTCGGCATCAACCGTTGGTTTTGCTGGTGTTCACATGAACACCAGCAAAACCGTGTTTGGACGTGTTGGATTGCCAACACGCCCAAACCGCCGCATTAGTGAACTTCGGGAACGTAATTGTTTTGTTTCACATATAGGAAAAGGCAACTCAAAATAATTACATTGTAATTAGGAATAGTCGACAGCAAATTTTACACATACGAATAGTAAGTATTGAATATCGAATAGTGAAATGCAGACTCATACATCTATATTTACTGCAGGCATATTTATTTTTGTAGAATTCTGTACAAAACCTGCACTTACTAGTGAAAAAAATTGCTTACCAACAGGTCAAAATTCAGTTTTAAACATAAGGTTACTATTTGTCACTAAAAACTGCATGAATAGCCTCTCAACATCTTTATAGTATGGTTGCATTCAAGCTTTCCAAGAATTAATGGCTACTGTAGGTAAGAGAGCTTTACAAAAACTCTATTCATTAAAGAGTTGTTGAAAAAACGTCCGAAGTTGTCGCAAAAGAAAAAAAAAGCTTCTGAAGGACTTGTTTGCCGTAAATACGCAAAACTGGTCAGTTTCAGGGAAAACATCTCTAGCTGTCGCGTCAAAGATAGGAGTTCTGCATTACTGAACTGCCAAAAACACTAAATGACACACTTAAGAAAAACTAACAGGTTCTCATGTAGGGTCCTGCCGTGAAACTGAAACCAAAACTTGCATTATCCATTTTGTTTCTGCATTCCTTGTAAACCTTTTGTCGTCGTTTCGCTTCTGATAATTTCCAATAATTTGTTTAGCAGATGGAGAGCAGTAACAATACCTAACATTCAGTTGCGGAATATTTGGTTAGTTTCGGGTATTTAAAACACTAAATACAATTCCCTTTGAAATACTAGGAATAGGAATAGTAAGTGTGTAATACTATGTGATGTTTATTCTAAACTTTAGATACGCGCCCACCCCTAATTCTAATACATGACGTTCTTTCTTCATTTTTTTTATCTTGTTTGACGCAGTCCGGCTGCTTCCAGTGGGCTTTGTTGAGTATTCAAAAATAGACCTTGGTACGACTTGTGCTGGATCACCGGAGACTGTTGTACTGGCGTTGGTAAATGCTACAGAAAAAAACCGGCGCTCACAAATCCAACAACTTTGCTCAAGCATTGATAGGCACGTACCGAAGCACTTTAAGACAGTCGTCGCAGAGTTTCCAGGCCAGCACACCGAGGCTGCTGGCTGTGTGGCTAAAACGCAGGTAAGTATTTCGTGGACTCGCGGTGTTGCTGATATTGAAAAGGTGTTTGTAGTGGACCTCGAACTATCTAAACATCGTTTTAATGGCTCGAACATCTTTAACTAAAGTTAGGTGCCTAAATATCCATGAATTGTAATTGTCAACAAAGCTATGCGGTCTTGGACATGCTGCCACAACATTAGTGTAATCCAAAAGTGATACTCCAAAACTATTGTTTTTGTCATAGTAGAGCAAATATACAGTGGTACATACCTGGTTACACAAGTTAACGTCAAAGAGATTCATTGAAGAGTGACACTTACCCAGCGCCTCATGCCCAGAAGCGCATCCGCATGTCGGCGTCAAACCGGTTCGTTGAACAACGGCACACTACACGCTGCCACATAACCAGCGACTCAAGCTGGTGCGGTGGTTGGTTTCGAACTCAGTTCCCTCAGCACAAGCAGCCCGATGGGCTACCCATTCGACCATGGACTACCCATTGGCTACCCACTGACCCACGTTGGAGGGAAAACAGAGAGATCGATAGATAGATAAATAAAAAGTGCGTGAAGGTACCCTAAGGGCCCATTCACACTTGCGACTAGGCGAGGTCGCGCGACCAAGTTAGTCGCAAAGCGACCAGTCGCAAGTAGTTGCAAATGGTCGCTTTTCTCGAAATGCGACCGTTTCGGGCCAGTCGCTCACTGCTCGATTTTTCAGTCGCGCGACCGCAGTCGCAGAACAGCTGAACCAATCAGATGCGAAGGAACAGGACGTCCGTATACGCTGACGCTTATTTTATGCGGCGATGACATTTCAAGCAGACGTGAACGGCATATCGTGATACATTTCGGTTTAGCGACTCGTCGGTCGCACTTGTAAAAGTGTGAACATCGTTCGTCTTGAGTAGTTTTCTGGTCGCCAGTCGCAATTCGTCGCGCGACCTCGCCTAGTCGCAAGTGTGAATGGGCCCTAAGGATGCTAATCGCATTAAAATGTGGCATAACACAACCATGGCGCATGTACTGCGTCCGTTTCTCTGCTGCCTTCATGCTGCAGTGCCAGCATATAAGTAGAACCTCGTTTATATGTTTTGGAAAGAAACTTGAGAAAAATCATACTAACTGGGAAAACGTAGGATTCAAAGTCACTAAAAGATTTGGTAGACTCAACGGTAGTTGACATATAATGCATAATCCAAAGCTTTGTACGACTACACAGCCAAAGTTGCAGCATGAGACGCGTGTCGAACTGGTGGGGCCCGAGCGACCCGAGGCGCACATTGTCTTTTTACCATTGCTAGTGACGGGAAACCGAAACGAAATGGAGCTGGTGTGGGACGCCGGAATACGATGCCTATGGAGCAGCCAGAGCGAACCACGACGCTCACTTCACGACCCTTGCTGTCTGGGAATGGCAGCGAGTTTGAGTTATTGCCTATTAAAGGCGCGCAGTACGCTTCCAAAGGCACTACGCCTCACTCGCTATGAAACAGATGAAGATGCTTACTGCAATAGGGTTAGAAATGATAGCTGGGAATGCGGCGTGCGACGACCCGGGAGGAGATTGGGTGGGGTCGAAATTTGAAACTGAATGCACGCCGGCTTTTTCACGTGAGACAGAAGGGGGAGTACATTGTGAGGTAGCTGCTGCGGCGGCGGCTACTGTTCTCGATTGCGCGCTATTCTTGTTTACATGAGATCTAGCAGCCGGAGAACGCACCATACGATCGCAGTTTGGTGATGTACTGCACGGTGATGCCAAAAGATATGTTTTCAGACACGTATGAAGAGCAAAAAAGAAGCGTAACTGTATGGAGTAATTTTGTTGTGTTTTCTATCGCGAAACGTTGACGCTGGGAAATCGTACATAACGGCATCGTATAAAAGATATTCTACTGCGTTTACAATACAAATTTGCAGCTAATTCACAGCAATTGCGCTGTTTTTTCTAAGAAAATTATTTCAGAGCTTTTACCCACTTTCTGAAGCTGCAACTCGGTTAAACGATCAAGCAGAAAACATTTCTGAATTCGGCTCAAAGCATGGGAGACGCTGCAGGTTAATTTTTGCGGCAGTGGAGGGCAGCAGTGCATTTTTTATGCGACCATTTCTGTAATATGGCGATATATTCCTGTGATGGGAATAATGCTTCCCACAGCCTTGCTGCACTCAAATAGCAGGTGCGAAGTAGGCTTCCCATCGCTCGTGAAAAGTCAAGTTATCAAACTCTGAATGCAAGCTGCATCCAAATCTGTGCTCCGTTACGCAGCGCGCAAACGGCGCTTGGCTTTCAGGATCCTTGAAATCAATAAGGTGCTGGCAATTATATGAAAACATCCAAAACGAACAGCATCGCTCATTATGCTTAAGATACATGTACTGCACAAAGTTGTGCAAGCGGATTCTGAAATTCAAACTGTGGTCTGTGAGGTGCTCTAAGTTAGAGTCGATGCACACACCCTTTTAGTGTTTACACGTGCCAGTGTCGCTAGGCAGTTAAAACGTTTGCTCGTAAAAATTTCGCTCAGGAATGCACAAGAAGGCTATAGGTACGTGACGCTCGACGCATGAAGCGAGTTTCTTATATGGTATTCGAAGATGTATATCATGAGCTTATACAGACTTTGTCAAAAGTGTACACGCTACTCCATGCCTTCTGCAAATTATGTCGTTCAGCTGCACGACGTGGTGCCACTGGCAATCCTGACACTCCAGACCTTAGAATGGTGAGCACACGAGTTTCATTCATTTCCCAAGGCATTTGAGCTTATCGCATACCTCAGGAAGGCCCTTAAACAGCCTGTAGTCAACCTAACAGTCGCAGGCAAACTAGCCTGTGTACTTTTGACAGAGAATGTACCTATTGTAGTCAACTTCGGTCAAAACACTTTTTTTCTTGTCAAAAATGAGCACTGCATGTTTTCGGGGGCTATGAACGCAGTGCTACCAAAGAGTGGAAGGGTCTATACATTGCATGTATGACAAAGGTATCAGTGTCAGATATGATTGTAGTGTTGAGCCTTTATCAATTACGTGGCACGCCAGTACGGAGGCATGCCACGTAGAGCACAAGTTCCCTAGCTAAAAGTGTGCAATATCGGATGCTACGATGGCGCAAGTGTTTTCGCGTAATTGTTCATGCAGCACCACATGAATTAAGTCTATCAACGATTTGGAACGGCCATTTATGTCTTTTCACCATGGGAACAATGGCCACTCAAGCTTTCCTCTCTTTCCGACCCGAGTTGGCGAGAAAGCTGCACCACGCGCTGACGCCATGCAATGCTGCAAATGGTTGGTTGTTGCGATGCCGTTCTCAGGATATCACGGTTCAGTGGTGCTTCGTTTACGTGTAGCTGATTGCTGATAATAGTGATTTACGCAGTCGAAATGTCGAGACCATGATGCCAGAGACCTTCGCAGACCTTCGCAGAGACCGCACTAGTTTCCGAAGTTTACGCTTCCGGCAAACTAGAATGCTTCGCTCTCATGCGCAGAATAGTCATGTCCCGGTGGTAGTTAAATAAATAACGTTCTCGAATGAAATATGGCGGCTGCGCTTGCAGTTTCAAAATGACAAGTGATCGGAAGCGGGAGCCATTTTGAAAGTACTGCACAACGCCACATTTCGCTCTATCGTTTCTAACGGAAGTTTACAGGAAGGTGCCGAAATGCACCGGGAACAAAAATGATACTGAAAATCTCGTTATTGGACCAAAGGGCTGCCGAAATGTAACTGCTGACGCAAGCTTCAGTGTGGTTTGCTTTTTAAGCATATTTAAGGGTGAGTCCATATATAATTATTTACTGATATAACAATTGCATTTTGCGCAACTATCAAGTTCGTTTTAAACGGCGTTCGAGTGTAGTGTGACATGCCACGTGCTTATTTCTTTGTTTTACAGTGAAGCTGTATTGGAGAATTTCACGTTTTCCATCTGGCAGTGCCAACGTGCGATGGCATAGTCGGTGTCGAGGAGGACCAGGCGCATTTTGCAGAGCAGAGCTGGTGCATTTAAGCCAATGCAACTTATAGAAACATGCATCAGATGACTACTTTTATAGACACCTGATTTTTCGGACACTTCACGTCATCGCCACATCGGTAATCCTTGAAGCCAGTGAATAAGGACGTCTGAAAGTTTGGATGCTAAAACACTTCGCCCTGGCGGTATTCCGCCTTCTGCCTCCGGAAGAATTACTGAAGTCACATGAATTCGTTGCATTGCACGCAATATGTGTTCTTCATCCTCTAGCATAAAGCAGGGCTCTCTCTACGGGAAGGGCATGTGAGCTTTCCTTTGAAATTTGACCTGTTTTCGCACTGTGCACCAATTTGATGCTCTGCCAACCGATTGCCAGTCTGGGATTAAGCACCGCAGTTTTTTCACATGCCCAAACCCCGAGAGGGGACTTTTAATCTCAACTAGACTATCTACCGACGTGGTGGCCTAGTGGCTTTGGCATTGCGCTGCTATGCCCGAGGGGGCTTCATCAAATTGCAGCCATGGCGGCCGCATTTCGATAGGCGCGAAATGCAAAAATGCTTGTGTGCAGTACATTGGCTGGACGCTAATGAACCCCAGGAGATAAAAATTGATCTGGAGTCTCTCACTACCGCGTTCGTTATAATCATATTGTCGTTCTGGCGCGTATTTCCCCTAGAATTTAATTTATTTTTAAACTAGACTATCAGCTACTCGTCTTCTCTACAACCTACACCACTGTCTTCGTGCCTACCATTTTCGTTCCATTGCTCATCCTCCAAGTCAGCACCATTGGTTATAGTACTACTAGAATGGACTGATTGTATATTTCTTTCAATGGAATGCATTACACGACTACATTAGGTCAAGTTGCTGTGAATGATTTTATATAATGGTGAGGCATTCTCCTAAGAGTGAATCTGCCTGTACGCCCTATGCTGTTGAGCCATACTGACACCTGTCGACCCACGCAGTTGGCAGCGCTGTCATCAAACCAGCGTCGGAGCATTGCCGGCAGCAATTTTGTGTACCGGCACCCATGAACACTCCCTCCCGAGCTCGCGGATTACTCGCATGCCACGGACCTGTTCCACTGCACGTACCCAACGCCAAATCGGGCATTGCAGCGAAACACAGCAATCTTCCCCTTTTTGTCGGCAGCTCTTTGCCATGTGGCAGGCTCGGTTTTTTTTAATATACAGGGCAATCGCGTTGATACGATGTTCACGGGAACCAGAAAAAAAGCGTATCATCCGAAAACCGTATCATCCAACGTATTATCCAAACAAATCGTAATATCGGGAAGAGAAAAGAAACCTATTATTCCGGAAAACATAATCTGCAGAATTGTAGCAAACGAAATTCCACTTCTACATACCAGTCACATCTGTGTGCTGCAGTGTGTGCCAGATATTTTTAGTTTGAGAAATATTACGCTGCACTTGTTTGCAATGCATTTAAGAAATGAGGTATTTAAAACGCCGTGGATGGCACCGAGCATTGCATGCTCTGGGGAGTTCATATACTGTAGTACTCATACGGAGGCCTCCGACAGCGTTCCCTGTCCACTGCGCCACCCTGTTGTCCACTGTGCCTCGGACGCAATGAGTTTTGTTTTTCGAAGTGAGAACACATAATTTTCACTCCGTCAAAGTTGAAAGTCAAGGACACTGCATTTTTATTTCTGACCATAAGAATCGCGTGTGCATGACAATCAAGAGCATGTTAGAGCGCAGTGAATGAGGTATGTCATTTTGTTGGGGCCGTGTGCAGTTGATCGAGCCTACGAGCCCCAGGAAGCCGCTGCCACATGTGTCGCTGCAACGACAGATGCCAGTCAGACAAAAACATGGGCTCCTCAAAAGTGAGTTTTCTCGGCCTGTGTCCGTGTTGATGCAGACAGGTGCGCTAGTCCGTGCAGATATGTATTTTGAAAAGGTCTTCGCTGTGAATTCAAGACGACGGACACATGCAGACATGCCTTTCATGGTCGCAGAAACTTTGTTTATATAATAAATTATTTCCTGGCCCGAAGAAAGTAGTGGAATACATGAACAACAGTCACATACATGTGCAGCAATAAAATTTTAACACAAGTTGTTTATGGCTCTTCTGAAGCTTGCATCGTCTGGAATAGCAGTTATGAAAGCATGCAGGTGCTTCCAATCCAGACTTGTTCTTGAAGTAAAAGAATCCTGGCACAACATTGTTTGACAAGACGGTACACCAACTTTGAGTTTACCCGCCGTGGTGCCTCAGCCAGCTAAGGTGTTGCGCTGCTGAGTACAAGATCACGGTATCGCATCCCGGCCGCGACGGCCGCATTTAAATGGAGGTAAAATGCAAAAACGCCCGTGTACTTTGCGTTGTGGTGCACGGTAAAGAACTTCAGGTGGTCAAAATTTTTCCAGATTCCTCCACTACGGCGTGCCTCATAAGCAGAACTGGTTTTGGCATGTAAAATCCAAGAAAGAACTTTATGTTTGTGATAACAGCGGGATGATATTGTTACGGGGAGAATATAAATAGAATGGATATATTTACAGGGTAAGGCGCACAACGCTGCAGCAATCGTTCAGGGGAGCGCGTGCACACCAGAAAAACCACCCGTCGTCGTCGTCATCGTCCAAGCACCGACCACAGGATCGCCGCTCGTGACATTACCCGCCGGCGGCAGAAGCACCGTCCCGGTGCAATTAGGGCCCGGGCTGAGAGTGGTACGGTTTTAGACGCGAGACATGGACTATGTCACTCGCGATTGTTGCAGAGGCCGATGTAGGATTTAGCGGAGCGATTTCATAGGTCACATTAGTGACTTTGCGTACGACGCGGTAAGGGCCAGCATAACGGGAGAGAAGTTTTTCACATAGGCCAACGCGACGTGACGGGAACCACAGCAAGACGAGCGATCCTGGAGGGAAGTTCACCTCCCGGTGTCGGCGGTCATAGAGACATTTTTGTTTGACCTGTGAAGCCGACAAGCGATCGCGGGCAACCTGACGGGCGATGTCAGCACGGGCAAGAGCATCACGAGCATAGGCAGAGGATGTGTCTGCGTGAGCATGAAGTATGGTGTCCATAGGTAATGGTGGGTCGTAGCCAAACAGTAGATAAAAAGGTGAATAGCCAGCTGTGTCGTGACGAGAAGAGTTGTAGGCGAAGGTCACAAAAGGCAAGTTAATGTCCCAGTCTCGGTGGTCCTCAGACACGTACATAGCAAGCATATCTGTGAGAGTACGGTTGAGGCGTTCAGTAAGGCCGTTTGTCTGTGGATGGTACGCAGTGGTGAACTTGTGATTGGTCTTGCAAGAACGAAGAATGTCGTCGACCACTTTAGACAGGAAGCAGCGGCCGCGGTCCGTGATTAACTGACGAGGAGCACCGTGGCGCAGGATGACGTCGTGAAGAAGGAAATCGGCTACATCAGTAGCACAGCTGGTGGGAAGTGCTCGTGTAACAGCGTACCGCGTTGCGTAGTCAGTAGCGACTGCAACCCATCTATTGCCAGTGGTTGACATGGGAAAAGGCCCTAGAAGATCGAGTCCCACCCGGAAAAATGGTTCATCAGGGATGTCGAGGGGCTGAAGGCTGCCAGCAGGCAGTAGGGCAGGAGTCTTGCGTCGCTGGCAGTGGTCACAAGCCGCAACGTACTGTCGCACAGAACGGTAGAGACCAGGCCAAAAGAAGCGCCGACGGATGCGATCATACGTGCGTGACACGCCTAGGTGTCCGGCCGTCGGTGCATCGTGAAGCTGGCGCAAAACAGTAGAGCGAAGATGCGCGGGGACAACAAGCAAGAGCTCAGCGCCGTCAGGCCGGGCGTTGTAGCGGTGTAAGGTATCATTGTGGAGCGCAAACATCCGTAGGGAAGGGTCAGGGTGTGGCGAGTTGAGACCGTCTATAATAGGCCGCAAAGATGAGTCGCGGCGCTGTTCGTCAGCTATCTGGGCGAAGTCTGTAATGGCCAGAACAAAGGTGTCAGATTCATCTTCCAGTGTATCAGGGGGATCGACCGGGTATCGTGACAAGCAGTCAGCGTCTTGGTGAAGCCGTCCAGATTTGTAGAAAACAGAAAATGAGTACTCTTGCAAGCGGAGTGCCCAACGGCCAAGGCGACCAGTGGGATCCTTGAGCGAGGAGAGCCAGCAAAGCGCATGGTGGTCTGTAATAACTGAAAAGTGCCTGCCATACAGGTACGGACGGAATTTTGCGATGGCCCAGACGAGTGCTAAGCACTCGCGTTCTGTGATAGAGTAATTTTGCTCCGATGGCGACAGAAGGCGGCTTGCATAGGCGACCACGCGGTGGAGGCCGTGCTGCTGTTGTGCAAGGACGGCGCCTATACCGTGGCCACTGGCGTCGGTACGAACGTCCGTGCTGGCTGACGGGTCGAAATGTGCTAGAACAGGTGAGTTCGTTAGGATGTATGACGAGCGTGTGATAAGTTGTTCATTTAGAGTGGGGTTGAAATTATAGGTCATATGACACAGTCGTGCACATTTACGACGTGAGGAGAGTTCAGGTAGACTATGAGTAAGTTTTAGAGACCTAACACTGGCATAACGAGAATCCGTACAAAACGAGAATCACGATTTTGAACATATTCGGCGAGTTTTATTAGAGTAGATTGCTTCGGCATACTCTTGTTTAGAGCGAACAAGTGTTTTGTAGAAGGTTAGTTTAAGTTCGCTTGGTTACAGCTTAGGCACTCTAGGGCACTATTCGTTAACCACGTGTTCACTGTAAACGTTCCATGTAAGGTTATTGGTCAACTAAAGCCCACGATACTTGTAGGAGTCAATTCTAGTGTGGTGCCATTGATGAAATAAGGTAGTGTGTTAGTATTGCTGTTAAACGAGATACATGCATTGATTTGCATTTGTTAATGGTAATTCATACGCCAGTTAATACACAACAGAAATTCTGTCAATGTTACTTTGTAGTTTGCTAATAGTCATCAGGGCTAGTAATATTGTGGTAGATTACACAATCGTCTGCAAATAATTTATAAAAGTAAACTCTCTGGTAAGTCGTTAAAAATATTAGAGCAGGGGCCCAAAGGCAGACCCTTGTGGAACCCCAGGTGTTACAGGTACGGAAGAGGAAGAATTGTTTGCAACGGCATACTGTGAACACTCTTGTAGAAAGCTTTTATTCCGAGCAAGAAAATTTTGTTCAAACTGTAATTAATTAGGCTTTAGAAAAAGTAAGTCATAAGTAGCAGTGTAAAAAGGTTTGGCGAAGTCGACAAAAATGCAGTCAGTATCGAAACGAGAGTCAACATTTCCAAATACCTGGGTCAGTAAAAGATAGTGTAGTTGGGCTTCAAGAAAATTTTTTAAAACCATGATGACTGGAGTTAAAGAATGAGTTCGATTCTAAAAAGTTTACAGCACGTGAAAAAGGATGTGTTCAAACATCTTGCATGTGAGGTCACGGGATCAAATCCTGGCCACGGCGGCCGCATTTAGATGGGAGTGAAATGCAGAAAACACGCGTATTCTTAGGCTTAGGTACACGTTAGCGAACGCCAGATGGTCAAAATTGATTCGGAGTCCCCAACTACGGCATGCCTCAAAATCAGATGATGGCTTTCGCACGGTAAACGCCATAATGTATTTTTAAATACCTTGCATTAAATGCTTACTCAGTAAGCACGATTGGACGATAGTTTTCGGGGGATTGGAGATAACCTGACTTCTGGATGGGAATCACCTGCCCTAACGTCCAGTCACTGGGCAGGATTGAGCACACACCTGTTCAGTTCAGAACTTTTCAATTTATCGAATCCGGACCTGTTGAAGGTGTAAAGTTTCACATTAGCTTGTTCACGCCAATCCAGTCAATAAAGATTCGATCCATTAGTTCGACATTGTAACCAGGTATGGGTGGGAGTGCGTTAACGAGTGTTGCTTTTGAAATGTTCAAGAAAACAGGTTATTTAAATCTGTACAGCACTCATCTGGAGGGACATTATTGCCACCATCTTGAAGCGTTTGTTTCACCAAATAATGGGTTGCTCCGCTTACTAACTCTGGTAATGTAACATTAAAGAATGTCTTTTTTGTATTGGTGACAGCACGAATTTACTCGCCGCCAGCTTGGTATTGAGACCAGTTGTCATCCCGGCTACTACATTTTACACGATGAAATAGGCGCTTTTTGTTGATCAGGTGCATAAGTGAGTCATTGTACTACGGTGAACGCTTATTAGACGCTGTGTTCATATTCGGTACAAAACGATCAATAATAGATAACACTTTATTTTCCTAAATTATCCAGTTTGAGTTTGCTTGAGTGCCAGTGAACACTAACACACTCAAATATAAATGCAAGAAAAAGTGTCCAAGTCAACTGTCCCTTATCTTGTTGGTTTCTTTACATTTCTACGAACTATATTGGCAAAGAATACTGTGACGTCTTATATTTTTATTGTCTTTCGTGGACTGCTGCCGCCGTAAACTGGCCTCCGAAAAGGCGATATTTTCTTTTTTTATGGCCTGCGTGAATATCAAATTCAAAAGTGTTTAATACGAATAGAAGTTCGTATTAAAAACGTGTTCGTAAAGCCTGAAGTTCCCAAAGAATGCTTCACAATAAATGTGTTCCGTATATTCAAAGTGTGTACAAAATTGTGTATGCCATGACAGGGTATCGAGGGCAATAGCAATGACGACAGTAACGATATTTACCATGTGTCGCATGCGTCTTGAAGTACTTCTGATTGGAATCATACTGCAATCTCGACTGACACGTGCAAAATGTTTTTGTGAAAAGAGTGCGAAGGTTGCATATTCTTGCTCGATGCAAGTATGTAGTCGTATGTAGCGGGTTCAGTTCTTTCGTTGTTTCACGTGTGAGCACACATGCCCCCATTTTGAAGATTCCTATGCCGGTGTATTAAACTCGGCGACAAAAGTTGGCCCA
The DNA here is from genome assembly GCF_013339745.2 of Dermacentor silvarum. Classification (NCBI taxonomy): domain Eukaryota; kingdom Metazoa; phylum Arthropoda; class Arachnida; order Ixodida; family Ixodidae; genus Dermacentor; species Dermacentor silvarum. Next base: position 388,539,760 of record NC_051154.1, on the reverse strand, counting down.
ACTCCAAGAATAAGGTCAGCGGCGCTGCTAATGACGTCAGCACGCATCATAGGCCGGTCCTTGGAGAGGAACCTAATCAAATCTGTATTGGTGCTTCGTAAAAAAAAACAGAGGCAGAAATAGAAAAAGAACGCTCACGCGAAACACAGGTTTACTTCGTGAAACAAGGGTCTTTTTTCCCTCTGTTGCATAGGTCTCAGTTTTCTAATGGCTGGATAGGTGCTAGCTTGTTAGACAGGAAAGAGTTCATGTTCTCATTTCTGATGTTCCTGTAGTGACTTTTCGCATGGAGTCCACATTCTGTGAACTTGACAAAACTCGCTAAACAATTGAAAACTCTTAATCTTGCAACAGTCCACTTTTTATGATTCTGAAGTAAAAAGTTTTCAATGAACAGAGTTGGTGCCTTAAAGGGTTAATATTACGGGGATATTCAAAAGGCTCTGCTTCTAATTTCGATAGTTTTCGTGCGAGGTAATGTACATGCATGGAAGAATACCCAAGGGTACGGCGCAGTCCTTCCATTTGAGAAAGCACTTCGAACTTTCAACTGTATCTCTTGCCATCTGGTTAGAAGCGGTAACACACGCTGGGAGAATTTGTCTTTGTTAACAGAATCCAGAATCTTGGCCTTTGCCAAGAATTCCACCGATAAGTAATTTCAAATGCCTCTTCAGAGCAGGTAACAAGAGCATCGCCTGGATTTCTTTATTTCTGGCGCTGTGAATGAAACAGAAGTGGCAACGAGACTGAAAGATCCAACCGATTTCATTGCTCTGTGCCGCCCCAGGAATCACTAATGTGCTCATAACGGAAACACCATTGCAACTTCACCATCTTTAACTTCCATTAACCTTCCCACTACTGCCTGATGGGCTGGGTACTGATGGACTGGGACTCTTCACTCTAGATAGCATCACCATATGACATGCTTCTTTCATTTTCCATGCACCTATGAGGGAAGTGGTAGTTTTTGTAAAAGTTCACTTCTACTGGTGTTCGCAGAAAGATGGGTTCCATTAGCCAAGTAGAGTTGACACCAATGTTCTGATTATGCGGCATTTCCGTTTAAGCAAGTTTTGTTTATTCGGAGTCCACTGTATTTGATACTTACTATATTTGTATTCAGTTACTATTTGAAAAAGTTTATCTTTGCCCACCTCTACTAATATGAAAATGTTTAATTCATAGTGAAATTCTAAGTGTTCACCTTCTCCCTTGCTGATGTTTTCAACCACTATGTTAAGAAAGAGCATCCTACATTCAGCTGGCGACGAATGTGGATGTGCTAGCCTGTCAGATAGCAGCTCTTACCGCCATCTGAAGCCATCTGAGCACAAGTTCTCTTCGCCCGACCTTGAAAGGTACAAAATCAATTCATGGACTGCCCAGGTGTCTACAGATCTCCGGACATCTCGCAATATGGTAAGTCTTTTTGAAACATGAGTGACACCTGTAGGCTCAACCCTGTTTTGTTAACGCGTTGGATCCATGCCAAATGTCGGTCATACTGGAACACAGGCCACAGTATGACCACCATATCTCATTGTAACTCATTACCTCCTATATTGAAAGGGATACTGTATATTTTGTTTTATTGACATAATGTGCAAACACACAGATGATTCGGTGTCATTAGGGCTAGCCTTTAGTTGTGCTTTTTTCTCCATATGGATAGTATGGTAGAAGCCCTCTAATATTAATGTTTTTTCCATGGGACCGCTAGAAGAAAATGTGACACTCGGTAAACGTATTGCGTGAACATGCTGCAAAATATTCAAACACGCTATGATCGGCTCAGCTTCTAATGCATTTGCTGACTGATAATGCGGATGTGGTCTTGATGCCTACTGCCTGAAATTGTCACATGTAAGAGGTCGCCTGTGGCGAGAAAAGAAGACGACAAAGATCGCGGAGCGTCCCGAACGGGGCGAGCGCTTGAGACACAAGAACCGAGGTGTAATCCGCGAGGGAGAAGCGACGAAACAGCATTATCGACGTGGCTCTTGTGCTGGAAGGTTGCTTCGTCAGCTATGCTCTGACGACGGGGGTGCGGAGAGCCCACGCGTAGCTGTAGACCTCGGAGACGTCCGGGCGAAGCTCCTGAGACCAGCTGCTGATGTGCACGGTGGTTCCGGTCCTCTTCGCAACAATCCCTCTTCCTCGGCCGAGCCCGATCCACCGATAATCACCGGGGCACCGGGCCGCCACGCAGATCATCGGAGGGCGAGAAACGCTTCATTAGGCATAACCAGGCAAGTGACACGTCAGCGGCGGCTACTGGAGCTCCAGCCACCTACTCGGCTAGGTCAACGGAACAGCGAGTCGTCGGCACCTACGGCATCAGCGACACCCCGAACGAACAAGTCGTGAGGCCTAACTCGTCGAACTTCTCTGCCACGTCAGCAACAGCGACCGGGTTATACAGGCTTCGGAGGCGAACAAGTTGAAGGACCGACTGCAAGGCAGCAACGACTATGCGACGGTCGGCGAAAGCATCGATATTAAGAAAGGACCAACAAGATTCCGGCCGGGAAGATACGAGCAACAACAGCGACGAACTGAGTGAGAGATATCTATTCTTGTAGGGAGATACCAGTAGGCCAGATTTCCCTGACTTTTGTGTAGCAAACGCTCAAGACTAACGGAGGCGAAGTTAAGGGCATGTTGATAGATTTATTAGATTGTATATTTTTGTTAACATTTATTTATGCATTGTGTTCCAGTTCAGTGTGTATTTGAGTTTTTAGTTTGAGGTTTTTTGGTTTCGAGTGTGATTAAATATCTGCTTGCTGTGTTGCCATGCGTCTTCCAATCCCATCTCTTTTAACACCCACACGCCCCCGAGATCAGTGACAAAACAAACATCACAATTGGCGAACCTGCCCGGATCGGTTCCTGGATTCTATTCAGCCATGTCACTGATACTCGGGAGTTGCAGAGATGGACTGGCAGGCGATACCGGCTACTATTCGCAAGCAAAGCTCAACAAAGAGCAGGGCCTCAAATTAATGGAGGATGAGAGGAAACGTGTCGAGGCACCTAGATTAGCAGAGCATGCGGCAGCTAAAAAAGCTTATGAAGAGAGAAAGCAGCTCCAGTGGAGAGATCCAAATACTGCAAGAACAGCTACATGCATTAAAAATGAATACGAGTGAGGCTGAGTTAAAGATAGAGAGTAGGCCCAATAGCGTAGTGGAGCTGCATGACAGGAGAGAGATGCCAGAAGTTGGCAGGATAGATAGCGCCCGTGACGGCGTAGAGGAAAAGCTCACGACTGGACAACCCTTGATTCAGAATGACAAGGACGGGAGGATGGACAACATCCCGATCAAGATTTGCATGCCCGTAGAGCAGAAGAGAGTCGACAAAGAAGTAGCTTCACCTCGGAAAGATAGGAGGTTGGTTAGTGACGTTGGGGCCAGGGAGCGCCAGGCATCAGAAATGACGAGCCAGTCAAACTCCGAGAGAAACGAGAAAGACGATAGAGGCCCTAGTCACTTAAACAGTGCAAAGCGTGAAGGTAGGAGGAAAACTATTAGGAGATGGCGAACAAAACAGCGTATTAAAATGCAGCTGCATGAGAAGATGCGGACGTCGAGGAAAAAGATTATGAGGCCAGAGTTAAGGCAGAGCCATCCCAAGCAGTAGGAGCAATATATAGGCGTAAGAAAGAAAAGGAAGCGACAGTTAAGGCAGATGCATCCCAAGCTGTACGAGAAATGCGCCAGAGTAGGAATGAGACGGAAACAGGCTAAAAGTAGGCATGCATGGGAGTTCAGGAAAAGGCGGAAAAAGGAAACAGTTATAACTGGTAGGCTACGAAAGGACTATCATTTAGGAATGCCCTAGGACAGTTGAATTGTTAGTTGCTACAACTGTGTGTAGATAACAAGTGTATAGGGGGAGAACATCAGTGCATACGTGTGGGGTGTTTGGATTATTGCAAAATGTGTTTGGATGCGGGGTTTGTTCATGTGGAAGTGTTGTGACAATGGACTAGCAAACATTGCGAACAGATCTGTGCAGTGCATTATGTGGTGAAATTCGAATGGTGCGCGAAAGTGTGGTGAAGAGCGCTAAGACAAGTCGACGGGCAGAAAACCAAGAACAGCACTCAAGCGATACAAAAGTCAAGTTTCCAGCAGAGAAGGCCAAGAGTAAACAGTTTTTAGGAAAAAACTCTTGAAGAGGGGGCCTATGTCACATGTAAGATGTCGCCTGTGGCGAGAAAAGAAGACGACGAAGATCACGGAGCGTCCCGAACGGCGCGAGAGCTCGAGACACGCGAACCGAGGTGTAATCCTCGAGGGAGAAGCGACGAAACAGCATTATCGACGTGGCTCTTGGGCTGGAAGGTTGCTTCGTCAGCTATGCTCTGACGACGGGAGTGCGGAGAGCCCGGCCACGAAGCTCGTGACGCTGGCAAGGCCCAGGCGTAGGTGTAGACCTCGGAGACGTCCGGGCGAAGCTCCTGGGACCCGCTGCTGATGTTCACGGTGGTTCCGGTCCTCTTCGCAACAATCCCTCTTCCTCGGCCGAGCCCGATCCACCGATAATCACCGGGGCACCGGGCCGCCACGCAGATCATCGGAGGGCGAGAAACGCTTCATTAGGCCTAACCAGGCAAGTGACACGTCAGCGGCGGCTACTGGAGCTCCAGCCACGTACTCGGCTAGGTCAACGGAACAGCGAGTCGTCGGCACCTACGGCATCAGCGACACCCCGAACGAACAAGTCGTGAGGCCTAACTTGTCGAACTTCTCTGCCACGTCAGCAACAGCGACCGGGTTATACAGGCTTCGGAGGCGAACAAGTTGAAGGACCGACTGCAAGGCAGCAACGACTATGCGACGGTCGGCGAAAACATCGATATTAAGAAATGACCAACGAGATTCCGGCCGGAAATATACGAGCAACAACAGCGACGAACTGAGTGAGAGATATCTATTCTTGTAGGGAGATACCAGTAGGCCAGATTTCCCTGACTTTTGTGTAGCAAACGCTCAAGACTAACGGAGGCGAAGTTAAGGGCATGTTGATAGATTTATTAGGTTGTATATTTTTGTTAACATTTATTTATGCATTGTGTTCTAGTTCAGTGTGTATTTGAGTGTTTAGTTTGAGGTTTTTTGGTTTCCAGTGCGATTACATATCTGCTTGCTGTGTTGCCATGCGTCTTCCAATCCCATCTCTATTAACACCCGCACGCCCCCGAGATCAGTGACAAAACAAACATAACAGAAATACAGGTAAACCTCGACATTCGAACTTCAATATAACAAAATTCTTAATATAACGAACTACTTAACTTTTCATAACCTCTTGTCCATAGAACACCATCTCTTTAGAACCTCAATATAACGAAGTGTGTTTATACGCGATTTCAATATAATGAAATTTCAATGCCGCCGCAAAAGAATACCGAAAGAATAAATGGGAACTTCCGCGGACGCAGATGGTCAGATGATTGAATTACAAGCGGCTACTTGCGAACGCACCTCTCAAATCGCGCTGCGCGACATGAGCGACCGACGAAGTCCCGTATAAAGTCCAAGTGCGATAAGAATTACCGCGCCCCGGGGACTGTGTGCTTTAGGTGCGAGTGAAGGCGAGTGAGGGTGCGACAGGAAAGATGATGACGTCGCGAGTGCCGCCTTCCCACGCTTGCTCCCTTTGCTCGCGCGGCCTTGATTTTTGGCGCGCGTCTCGGCTGTGGTTGCGCATCGCTGTAAGCGCGGCTGAGGCTGAGCGCACACGCAGGCGCGCACTCCTCTGCTTAGAGCCCTGCATGGAGCTTAGCAGGTTTCCGTGGGACCAATATGCTTGAGAACCCCTGCTCTAGTGGATGCAATTTTCGCCAACGTTGAAATCACCTGGTGTGACTCCATCACTGCTAGCTTAGTATGCAAAATAACAAGGCTTGTGCGAATATAGATTTGTTTGTTAGCAGCAAAGTTTAAGCTAAAATTAATTAGTGCCGAATAATGTCAAAGTGAATGGTTCGAATACTAGTTGCGGAATTACATAAAACCTTGACACAAATGCCAGATATTAACAAATTTAAAAAATAAAAAATGAAGAGGTTTTTTCTTGCAAAGCAGGAGACAGATTTCTCCCTTGAACCGGTTTATTATCAGTGCTGTTTGAGATATTTTCACGTGAAAACGCAAGTTCACCATTCTTTTCATTTTCGTTCATTTACAGGCTTTTGTTGTGCCTCAGTCTATTTTGTAATTTTAACGTGATAGTGTTCAGGGCCAGTGAGCAGAAAATCTGGCGTCGGCAACCGGCGTGTAATCGCGGGTGGCGGAAAAAATCAATCAACCACATAAACCACACAGTTCTTCCACGTCGTGCAAGGTTTTGGTCAACAAAAACTTAATCCTGCTACGAGGAAACTCACACATTTCTACGAGACCTGCGCGCGTCGGGGCAATAGCAAACAATTAATAAAATAATAAAAAAGGTGCTAGGGCCTTCACATTTTATTATAAGACGACTTATATTGCCCCCGCAAAAATGTTTTTTCAGCAATGCATTTCAGTTTAAAAGTGAAGTCAACTTTAAGCGGATCGGTCTAAGCTTGGACGGACTTTGTAAGGTGACTTTACCACGTTCAGTGTTGCAGTGAATGAAGTGTACTTGCCGTATGCGAACGATGCGATGCGAACGGGTCCCGATAACGCTATCGCGTTCTACTCTTAAAGGCGAAGCTTAAGCGTACTGCAATTTTTGTGAGAGTCGAGCCCACGAGGGCTTTTTTTGTTCAACCATTAATGTTGTGATGCAAAGTGCGATCTTGACTGTGTGATCTAGTAGCTTAGGCTGCATTGCACAAGTTCATTTTGATGCTTTCTGTCTACGTGCAAACTTAACCTGTTCCATCTAGTAAGTGCACAAACGGAACTTTATAGGCACGCTCTCTGCTTTTGCATCCCTCAGCCTAGCTCGTGTGCACAATCTGACATGATCAGTCATGGGGGTTAATTTCCTGCGTCGGTTTGCCACCCGTTGCCATACCTACCGTTGCCGTCAGGTCTTACCAGCCGTACAGCTCTCAGGTAGTTGAGAAGCCATATCATGAGCAAAAGCGAGAGCACGGGAGACGACCTGAATGGCGGCTTCTTCACAGCTGCCATTTTAAATGGCATCGTGCGTGCAGAACCTGCACTAAAGTCGAACAGGGCACCTTAATTCAGCCGTTCAAAACTTTGGTCGTCGTGATACATTGGTTAAATAAAGAAGGTTGTGGTGCTCTTGGATCGATTTTCAAATAAGCAAGCAGGTGCACAAACCAAGTCAGTGACTGTAATTGGACTGGACTTAGGCTTGACTTTGCTGTGAGCAATTTCATGGCAACGTGACTTGCTGAAACTGAAACTGGTTTTGATTATAGATGTCTTTATTATTTATGCACTTCAAAAATTTTGCATTCCTCGAAAACTTCAAACACTGACACAACCAATGTTTGTTAGGACCAAAACTCAAAAGGAAACATAACCTGCGTGTGCATATGCCGTTGACATCAAGAACATCAGCAAGCAGCTGCATCTCACAATTGAACATTGTGACAGAAGTTTCAGGTTCACAATTATCATGTCTGGTGTACTCTTCATATTACCATTGTTTTCAGCTCTGATGCCAAGTATGTAAGCGTTCAAACTATCCCAACTTTCTACGTTTTTACATTCGAATACAATTCTCAAATAAGAAGTACTGTGCATCAGTCTGAAACATTTAAAGGTGACAAATCCACATTGCAAGACAACCAGGGCAGTCCGTCTCCAAAGATGTTCATGTCTAGTGATGAGCTGCTCCATAGTAGTTTTATTTATTTTGTGTCTTAATTCACTGGACACCTTGCCAGAGCTTACCCCCCCCCCCCCTGTGACCACGAGAACTGATGCCAAAATAATTGTGGCGATCCCCTTGCCAGGTTCGCCAGCACATTACAGTGAGTATCCCAACTTGGCTGCAACTATCCAAGCAGACTGACATTTTTTCCCTCCTTGGATTGTCAAGTAAAATCTCTACTCACCCTGCCTTGGTTAACAGTTCATGGCGTCTCAGTGGTGATGGTGTTTTGCTGCTGCAGCTCCCAATGTCGAGGGTTCGATTCCTGGCCCCCATGGCCGCATTCCAAATGGGACACAATAGCCAATGTTTTAAATATGGAACTGAGTGTGAAAAATACCCGTAATGTGGAGCCTTCATCTTTAGCATCTCTTATTGTCCCGGCATTGCTTTGGGATGTTGAACCAGATTATTCATTATAAAAGTAATGTTCCCAACCAAACATGCGTAGTTTATTACTTGTGGCACATTGGGGCCAGCTCTCCTCCTTCCTTAGAAGTTAAAAGATGGATGGTGGAGGTGTGCAGTTATAGTACAGTGAAATCTTATAATGAACTTCAGGGGACCGCAGCAAATTGCTCGTTATTTTGAGGTCGTTACACTGAAAGCCCCAAAATTCACCATTCCACCAATCAACCCATCAGTTGTCACCGTATGAACTAGCATCCCCGATTGGCAGTCAGCGTCTAGAATCTGTGCTAGAGTATGTGTACCAGAGTCATTTACTTGTAGGGGATCCTGATCATGAGGAGGAAATTCACGAACAAATAAAGATGGGTTGCAGTGCATACGGTAGGCATCGCCAGGTCGTTATCGGCAGTTTAGTGCTACCCTTGAAAAGAAAAGTCTGCAATCATTACATTCTGCTGGCACTCACATGCAGAGCAGTAAAGGGGTGGTTAACAAAGAAGCTCGAGAAAAAAATTACGAATCATGCAACGAGTGATGGATTGAGAAGAGAGAAGACAGTGGTGTAGATTAAAGGGCGAATGGGGGTTACCCGATATTCTATAGCTGACATTAGGAATAAGATTAACTTGGGCTGGTTACAAAGTGGGTGAAAGGATAGTTACAAAATGGGCGCCAAGAGAAAGGACGCGCATTTTTGGATGGCAGAGAATGAAAAGTTGTGCAATAAAGCTGGGAAATTTGCAGCCATAACGTTGGGTCAGCTGGGGCAAGACGGTCGTAATTGAAAATCGTTTGGAGAGGCCTTTGTCCTGCAATGAACGTAAATATGACTGATGGGTTTGCGTCATATGCAATTCAATGTGGCATAAAGTCTGTGAGTTTATGTAGCAGAATGTGATGCAGTTATTACATAGCAGGTGTCTTAGCTGGGAACCTTCTTGCTGCCAACTGAATGAAGTGCCAAATTTATGAGACAGGCTGTCATGTGCACTCTTTGCGTTCAAAAAAGTGAAAGTGGAAAAAACTGCCCTAAATGTGGTACGTATCACACTGGATACACAGCGATGCACAAATATAGCATCATTTGACATACCCTTCAGTCTACAGGTTGTTCTATAATACCTGCCAACGCTCCCGAATTTTTCGTAAGGTCTAGGGACTTCGGCTCGCTCTACGAATTTATTGATGTTGCGTCACGTTTTATGACAAATAATTCTGTTCTCGGAAAAGTTGCGAAGTTGAAATATGAAGCCGGGCAGCAATGCAAAACAAGCATGCAAAAACTAAATTCTGATCATGCGGGTATTTGCTCCGTCCTCTTGTGTTAGCGCAAGAGGCCATACCTGTGAGGGGTATATATGCTTCAGATAGGTTTAAGATGAGTTCCTTAGGTTGGCCAAATCGTCAAGACCAATGTCATTGCAACACCCACTGTGGTATTTTGTGTGCCTTACAAGACTCTGCTGTTCCAAGTTTGCTTCTGCTTTTGTTCTGTCTGAAGGTAAATCATCGTAAGTAAAGTGTGAATGTGCCCACAAAATGTGTGCTCAAGGTAAACATTTAAAAAACTCTTGCTATACACACCCCCTGCTCCTTGTTATGTACACAGGGATTCTTAAGAATTTTAAGTGTTCGCTAACAATCACGCGTTCCTCCTTGTTCTGTTGAATTTGGCGTACCTCAACGTTTCCGTTTAGGTCCATTACTATTCCTAATCTATATAAATGATCTTCCAGATAACATTAACTCTAGTATAAAGCTATTTGCAGATGACTGCGTTATCTATAGCGAAATAAATAACCCTAATGATAACTTGTCCTTCAATCTTACCTTACCAAAGTATGTGAATGGTGCAATAAATGGTTAATACCCTTAACATCAGTAAATGCAAGTACATTACATTTTTGCGAAGCACTAATGCCTCAATGTCTTCAAAATACAGAATTATAATTGCATCGGACTGGAACGCGTGTCTGCATAAAAGTATCTCAGTGTTGAAAGATTTGATGACTTGTCATGGCATACTCACCCTGACTACATTATGGGTAATGCAAATCGCACTCTCGGTTATTTCCGACGCAATTTTTCCAAGCTCCACAGCGCCGAAAATAATGCTTTACCAAAATTTCGTTCGTCCGAAACTCGAATACGCGTGTGCACATTGGGATGCGGCTCACCGCACTCTCATTCAATTCATAAAATCCCTTCAGAATCGATCAGCCCGTTTTATTATGTTGAACTATTCACGTACCGCTAGTGTCTCACAGATGAAATTGTCACTTTATCTTCCTAGCCTTCAAACTCGGCGCAAGATCTCACGCCTTTGTATATTCCACAAAGTGTTCCATCACCGTTCATTGAATCAGCAACTCATTGCGCAGCCAGTGTTCTTATCCTCCCGTATCGATCACAGCAATAAGGTAGTTGGTCCTCTTTGTCGCACTGACATATTCCTGCATTGTTTTATGCGGAGAACCTGCTCCGAGTGGAGCCGCGTTCCCTCTTTTATCGCCACATTAGCCGATGCATCATCATTCAACACCGCTGCATCTGGTCATCTTTTAAAATGACTCAAATTTTGCTTTTTCTTTTTATTTTGCTGCTGTCACTGCCTGTTTAACTTATCCTTGACCTTATACGCTTGAATGTTTTTTGATTGTTTTTAAACCATGTACCCGCCCCCTCTTTGATGGCGATTGGGCCCTGAATGTATGATAATAAATAAATAAATAGGTTGGCAGGTACGATTGCGCATATATAAACTACTCTGTAGAAAGCGGTCTGTATAAAAAAGGACTTCACCGCAAAATGCACAAAGTGATACTTTTAGGACCGCAACTACTTGCATAGTTTTTACAGCACTGGCTGCCAATTACAAAAAGTATAGACGCATGATTTTTCTTTGCGCTGTACCCTTCAAACGTCCAAGATAATTGTGTACTTATCGGTGCAGCGAATCGGATGCAAAATTTCCGGAAATGTTGAGTTGATGCAAACATCTTCCCCCTTATTCTTTCAGAAAACTTTTAAATTTTGAGAACCCGCCGTGGTTGCTTTCTGGTTATGCTGTTGGGCTGCTAAGCACGAGGTCGCGGGATCGAATCCCAGCCACAGCAGCCGTATTTAGATGGGAGCGAAATGCGAAAACATCTGTGTACTTAGATTTAGGTGCACATTAAAGAACCCCACGTGGTCCGAAAAATTCCGCCCCCGCTTCGGCGTGCCTCATAATGAGATCGTGGTTATGGCATGTAAAACCCCTTAATTTAACTTAAATTTCGAGAAAAAATGAAACTCCAACAAATATAGTTACTTCCTTATTATTCCTGCAATTAAAAATAATTATACTTAAACACATGCAATAATTACGCAAAGAATGTGAAGACAACGGAATGAACACCTTGTTCTCTTCTGCAAAAGGTGGCTAATTTAATAACTGAGAAAAATTTTGCTTTGTCAGTAACTCTCGCTCGGCACACTCCAATTGAAATTGGCCTCGGATTGCTTCCATATTCAGATTTGATTGCACGTGGACGAGCTTTCGAACATGTTTACTTGAGAGTCTGGTGCAAAACTTGTTATAAACACTTCAAACAAAGACAGTTTTGTTCACAGCTGGCAGATGGCAAAGTTATCTGCAGCAGCCTTGAAGCTATTAGGTGTCAGCAGCTGATTAGTGCAAAGCCGTTGCCAACAGGTTGGTGGTTTCACATATTTTGCGTAGTCCCAGACACGAGTCCGGAACCAAAACTCGGATGGCGTCCTGCATTCCGCCATCTTTGAAAGCTACACTGTGTTTTCAAAATGAAACTGAAAGAATAAAGTCACTTGAAAACCCTACCGCCGTTTTCTTGTCGTCATCGCTTCTAGAGATGTATGCTGCAGAGCAGAGCATGTACAACTGCACGTAGAAATTTTAATGATTTTTTCTACGCTTTCTCTGTGCAGAAAAAATCAAAAAGAACGGTTTTTTCCCAACCCTTTAGTTTTTCGCAGCGCTTACATCTCTAGCTGTGAAACAGAAACGTCACTTGGTGATATAAATCTGACATTGCATCGAACGCGCCTGAACCACGTCGCAGTGCTGGAAACTTCAGCCTTCCCTGTTCTGTGACCCTGAGGAGGCGACGAGCGACGAAGAACATGTCTCCTCTTGCCCTCTCCAAATTCTCACCGATACATCCGACAGAGTAAGTTGGAAATGTTACATTTTTGGAAACGCAAGAAGGGAAGTACTGCTGAATCAGTCTAGGTGGGTAGAATGCCTTTCTGAAATAGCAGAGGAAGCAGTGAAAGATGGCTTGAATGAAAGGTATCAGTGCCACTTCTTAACTGCTGACGCCATACGTTATACCTGAGTTTCACACAGTGGATTCTATTTATTTATTTAATGAAAAACTGGTTCGAGAGTCTTAACATGGGCAACTTACGTATTGTTTGTTCAAGAGAAAAAAAATTATTTTTTCCTCTGTTAACTAAGGACTAAGGAATTGCAAACAAGGGCTGCACGAAGACATCTATTTCAGATTGACAGATCAGCTGGCATTGTCCAGTAGAGATGATCATCATCCCCATGCCAACAACCTGCAACGAGTACCATTGTAAACAGAAAACGGCCCTCGTTTTAATGTATAAATATGGTAATAACTTTTCAAGCATATTGAACAGAACAGGGTTCCTGTGTTTTTCTTTACCCATGTTCTTTTCCTAAACCTAATTAGTAAATTGTGAGTCGAAGAGTTTACCGCTTTGAGTATTTCTGTGCATTAGGATCTATGAATTGGTGTTCGGGGATTGAAGGCCATATCGAGCAGGAGAAGCGGCATATATACTTACCCGCAGGCTATGTACCCGTAGTGATATGCTCTCGGTCATCAGTGAAGGCTGATGCCTCTACAAATGATCACCAGCACTCACTCGCGCTCATAGCCACTTCTGTTCACTCTATACCTATGCCCACTCACCCTCATACTTGCGTCAGCTTCCACTTACTGCTACTCATTCAGATACATATTTGCATCCACTCACAAGTCACTCATGCCGATACAGTAGTACCTCGTTCATACGATCCCATTACGGTTTCCGGGCGCCAACGTTCACGATCGAGAACATACAAAAACGATCGATACAAACGAACATACAATACGATCGATACAAAAACGACCTAATAGTGTTAGGCTTAATTTTTTCCTGGTTATGTGTTCTCGGAAAACGCGATATTTCAGCACCAACATTCAATACATCGCCAAACTGCAATCGTATGATACGTTCACCGGCCGTTAGGTCTCGTGTAAACTAGAAAAGGCGCGTGGCTATGGTGTTGGGCTGTAAGGTTGAGGGGTCAAATCCCGGCAACGGCGGCCGCATTTCGATAGGGGCGAAATGCAAGAACACCCTTGTACTTGTAATCGAGAGTTCGACGGAAGCCCATCTTGTCAAGACGAAACATGATAAAGAATTACGTACACCGACCAAATAAAACTTTAAAAGCAAGACGTTTGGGCCAAAACCTTTGGAAGCCGAAACGTCTTGCATTTAAAGTTTAATTTCTCCGTGTACGTACTTCTTTGTCACTCATGTGCTTCCATTTAGGCGCCCGTTAAAAAGCCCCAGGTGGTCCAAATTATCCCGGAGTTCCCCACTACGGCGTGCCTCATAGTCGGATCGCGGTTTTGGCACGTAAAACCGTATAATTTGAGTTTCAAGAAAAGGCGCAAGACATGCACGATCGAGAACACTATAGGTGCCCGTCTTGCCTGAAAATGGTGGAGCACACTTAGCTTATTATTCTGGTACCATCACATCTCCTCCGAGGTCGTCGCATGCCACATTCACAGCTATCGCTGGTAACCCTATTCGATAAGTATCATCACCTATCTGTTTTACAGCTTGTGTGATATAGGCCCGTTAGAAGCCTACTGCACGCTTTTAGAAGTTGATAATCCAAACACGCCCCATTACCTGCGGCAGGCGGTGCGATTTGAGTGTCACATTTTGCTCCAGCGGCAGCGCCCACCGGCTCGATTTCGTTTCGGTTTTCTTTCGCCATTTTAAGACACTACACAATAGTAAAACAACAAACAACAATTGTGACGCTGGGGCACATTTCTTCTATGTTGAGCGAGTGTGATTTAAGAGATTTTAAATGGTACTGACTTGATATTTTGACTAATTATTTTTCCTTTTTTACTGTTTGCGTTAAATGAAGGTCCTAGAGTTCTAAACCCTAAAAAAAATCCAGCGTTCTTCTGCGAACTCGCAGGATCACATCCATATAGGTAAGCAAAGCAACTTTGAGACAGAACAACCTAACAAACAAGAGAAAAATCATGAGCCATTCCACTCTGCGAAGGTGGATAACCAGGAAAGTTGTTTAGCACACTACAGAATTTTGCACACTAAGTCACCGGAACACACTACAGAATTTATCACACTAAGTCACAGAATTTTGAACCACAGTACGAACACATTTATTGTCTTGATCGGCGGACGTTTGATGTTTGCGGCGCGCCGGCGCCGAATGCACTCTGGCATCTTTTCTTGCCATCGCTCTTCATAGGCGCGTTGCTCCTCGGGAGTCCGGACTAAACGCGGCCTCCCCATTACGACTGACAGAAGAGAATTGAAATTCAAAATGGAGAACGGCAACTTTTCTTTCTGGTTTGTTTATATACCACTACCACGGGAGAGCGGAAGGAAAGCAAACTAGATACGCAAGCAGGTGGAACGCCAACAAAGAAGGGGCGGTGCAAACGTAGACATGGCCAACGCGGCTTGCACCGCGGCAAATCTCTGAGAATCCTTTATTCACTACCTGGAAGTCTACTGATCTTGAAAAAGGTACCTATTGATAACTAACCTACTCAAAATTCATATCTGAGGGACGCCGACATCCCAGCTGTGGAATAAGACGACGACGAACGCGCGAACAGTGGCACAAGCACGTTCGCGGGTGATCTTACTGAGGTTTTCCTTACGCACACGAAAAATACACGGAATTCTAGCCATAAACAGTTTCAATAGCCATAACAAGCCTCAAAGCACCGTGAATAATAGCTTCTCTACAGCCATTTTGCTTTCTTTTCCCAGGAGGATACTAGATCGTGACATCACCACACAGTATTTGGTCACGTGGGAACAGGATGTTGTGAAGTTCTGACACTCGCTCCAGCTCACTCGGCCATCCGCTATGCTGCTGCATCGGCCCTCTCACTCAGTAGCAGAATACGAGGCTACCAAGCGAGCCTTAGCGAGTGGGATTGAGTGTAAGAGTGGGATTGAAGAATAATATGTACAAGACAAAGATAATGTTCAATGGCCTGGCAAGGGAACAAGAATTCAGGATTGCCAGTCAGCCTCTAGAGTCTGTAAAGGCGTACGTTTATCTAGGTCAAGTACTGAGAGGGGACTCTGATAATGAGAAGAAAATTTACAGAATAATAAAATTGGGTTGGAGTGCATACGGCAGGCATTACCAAATTCTGACTGGGACCTTACCACTGTCGTTGAAAAGAAAAGTGTATAATGATTGCATTCTACCGGTGCTAATATATGGGGCAGAAACTTGCAGGTTAACGCAGAAGCTAGAGAACAAGTTAAGGACCGCACAAAGAGCAATGGAATGAAAAATGTTAGGCGTAACGTTAAGAGACAGGAAGAGAGTGGTGTGGATCAGAGAGCACACCGGAATATCTGATATTCCAGTTTCCATACGGAGAAAGAAATGAAGCTGGGCAGGCCATGTAATGCGTAGGAGGGATAACCGGTGGACCATTAGATACTAAATGGGCACCAAGAGAAAGGAAGCGCAGTCGAGGATAGCAGAAAACTAGGTGGGGTAATGAAGTTAGGTAATTTTCAGGCGCAAGTTGGATTCAGCTCAAGACGGGAGTAATTGGAGATCGCAGGAAGAGGCCTTCGTCCCGCCGTGGACATAAATAGAGGCTGATGATGATTATGACAGGTAATGTAAATTTGTCACAATTGGCCACCCCAGTAATCTGCCACCCATTTATTCATTAAAGCGTCCAGAAACTATTGTTCACAGGGCATGGTGTTTCATTGCCATTGGCTCAGTAAAAAAGGACTTGTTCAATTTTGTAGCCAATTTCCCCGAGTGCTGGTCGGCATACTTCGGTTATGAGTGTTGGTGGACCACAGTACAGAATGAGCGAGTTGGAATCAGTCGTAGGAAAGTGCGCGGCCTTGGTGTACCGGTTAAGTTATCCTTGAATAACGCCTGGTATCACCTGCAGCGAGGGCAGCTCAGACAACACATGTCAGATCCAGCAAGAGCACAGAAAGGGAGTATTTATGAATTCGTTAGGAATTATAGCTTAGAAATGACATTTGCAATACAGAGCAGTTGTATGGGGCTGGCACTGTCACGGCCGTAAAACGTCAGCACCGCGACCCATGTCCACTGCAGTATGATTTGTCCGAGTAATGCAGTCATCGCATACAAAGTTTGATTGGGGATGCTTAGTGTTAGGATCAGCAAGGTACATTGGGCAACCTGTGGCATGCGCATAACATTGTGCTGCTCAGCGACGCTGGGAATATGCTTCGTCTGAACTATAATATATAGTGCTAACTAATCCACTTTTCTTTCCAAGGCTGGCATGATGCTTACGCAGTAACAGTGGCCAAAATTCATGTAGTTGCAGCGCTATGAAATATACCACTAATTTACGCGTGTGACGTTTCCGAAACCCTCGTAAACATTGTTTCAAATTAATATAATCTGTAAATCTATAAATCAGATTCGCACGCTTTGATGCTCTAAGAAACGCAGTTTTCAGAACTGTGATACCTGTTTTGTGTGCGGAGTTATAAATTTGTCAATTTTGGTTAACCTAAAAAAATTCTACAACGTAAATAAGAATTGTGCACAAATCAGTATAGAATTTACCTCTACGTTTTTCTTTTTCGTCTATTTCTTTTATGGGGGGCGGTGGCTGTTGGGGCGTACTTATGGTGCAGTATGACGATGTCACCAATAATATTTTGCATAAACTCTCTCAGGCACGTCGGTATTTTCAATTTCGGAGGTCGCACACGACTCAAAAACTAAAGAGTTGCCTGCTGAGTCTTATAGACGTGCAACGTCGCCAGGAGGATAAAATGCCTCCTGAATTCTTTGCCACTGGTCATGTATCACTGGTCCATGTACCGACATTGCACACGGCAGTGACAATTCGCGCGAATTTACCGGCCCGGCTGCGCCGCAGCTTTTCAAACTGGAGCTAATCTATAATAACATTGCTCGCGACCCGCTGATAAACTCGGAGGCGCCGTGCTAGGACTAGCCTCATAACGGCGGCGACCACCAGGTGTGCGCGTCATCTGCTTATACTCAAGTCTCGTCTGCAACACTGGAAGCTGCAAGACTCCTTAGCCAATAGGAAGGCGGAATGCCCCTCGAGATGTGTTCAACCACGTCTTCTGCTCGACGACTGCATAATTCACGGTATACGACGGGCACGTGCAACGGTCCGAACTCATGTCCCGTGTAGCTCTAACGTGTCGTGTATCAAGTGAAAACAACTCTAATCCCGCCATTATTCAGGCGGTTTAGCCCTGAGCTGTGTTCAGCAGCGCAAGGATATTGCTAGTGTATACGTAGTACCTTTAGCAGCTGCAAACGACTTCGAGATGAAGTACAGGTATTTAGAGGCTTCTAGAGAGTAAGCTGTGCAGTTACCAGCCCTGCGGCTTTGCCAACGTTGCTTCAGTGGTACGTGCAAATTCATAACACATTTAGTAAAAGTGAACTTTTGTTGCAGTTGGCTTTTAAAAGGACACCAAAGACAAGTACTAAGTCAAGCTAAAATGATGGATTACTGCTGTAGTATCTCTCAGGCGTCAGTACTATTGCGAGCAGAGCCTTAATAATCGACAAATTGAGGTAAATGCAGGACACAATAAGTGGTGCAAGGCTGAAGAAACAGCGTAGCTGGGGGTCGACCAAGTTTTACGAAGTTTTGCTAAGTTTTTGCTATGTATTACTACGTTATGCCAAGATTTTATCAAGTTTTGCTTTTTACGCGAATTTCTATGTTATGCTAAGATTTTAGCGAGTTTTTGCTATGTAATGCAATGTTATACCAACATTTTTTTTTACGAAGTATTGCTCTGTATTGCCAAGTCGTACATGGCCGTTCCGGTCAATGCCCCACGCCAATCACGGTTGTAATTAGGGAGGTGGAAGGCTGCTGGAGAAGCTTGGTCTCCGCCAGCGACGCTGTTTCTTCCGCCTTGCACCACCAGTTCAAGGTGCCCCCATTTTTCTCTGCCTACACGGCTGTGGAAGCTTTGCGATGTTCGGGAAGCGGCGGTGCAGCGTGGTCCGGCCGGTCGCAGACATACCAGGTGGTTTCTGGGCGACGCATAGTAACGCTGCTTTTGCTGGCTCGCGAAACTCGCACAAACTGTGAGTAGCAGAGAATTCCACTTCCATGTCATGTCGAGGGATGCCGGAACGGTCCACGCCACTTGAACAAAAGCAGGGGCTTTATGCAGCGGCGCATCATGCTGACGTCTGCCGGGCGCCGTTTTACTCGCCAACGGCAGCAGAGGGCGTTGATGGCGTATGCAACGTCACCACTCCCCGGCTGTTGTGGCGGGAGATTTGAATTGCCCTAAAGGTACTCGGACCCTTCAGATGAAATTTTCTTGTAAACTAAGTCTTTTCTTTGCATGAAACAAGCGTTGCGAAGTTTCTGGAATGGCATTTAAGCAGTCCACGTTGGCTTTGTATTTGCCTTTAGTGTCCCTTTAGGAAACCCCAAATTGTCAAAATTAACCTGGAATCCTCGACCACAGCCAGCGTCCCTCATAAACCATGCAGTTCTGCGACGTTAAAACCCACATTTATTTTTGCTTTAACTGGTCGCATTCACAACCAAAAGTATTGCACTGCATATACAAAAAAGGCGCAAAGCTATGCGCTGTGTAATTAAATTTAACATTCAGTCTCACACAAGGAAGGCGTCACGGGTCTCATCCTGTTTCCAACCGAACGAGAGGAGTCATTTGCGTCAGCACGCCGCTTGCACTCGCGACCAAAGCCTAGTGCATCGCGTAAGAAAGCGCAAAGGTGCTCAAATGTAGTGTGACTTCATCTAACCTGATGTCCACAATTTGTAGTTTCGTTATACCAGGTGTTCTTTTTGATGTGGAACAATTTTAGAATAGAACGTGTCATATCTAGGCCCCTGCTATTTTTCCACATAGGTTACGTGATAGGCGGACACTAGCAACAAGAAGGAATTGAGTGATTAATTCGCCAAACAACGAAATCCGATAGTCAAACTTTTTTATGACGAACTTTAAGCGCATATAATTCGAAATGAAAGGTAAGTATTGAATAGTGATGTAACGTGTGTTTAGCAGAAATCATACGACTATAGCACCACCTTGGAGATATCCGTCAGCAAGTTTGCTTTTAAACAATGCTTCGGCGTTCCAGTATAGGTGGTCCCGACCTGTCAGACAGACGCTTGTTTGGAAATTGGTAACTTACACCCCAACGCATTTAGTAGATTACTTTAAAGGGACAGCGAAGAGAAACGCTCATTCAGTTTAGATTTATAATGTATTCTTGAAAAAAAACGCTGTCATTGGTTTTGTGGTAATATAGGTTGATTATAAGAACAAAAAATGAGGGTAAAAAGTTATTCTGAATTTCGCAGGAATGTATTTCGGCTGGTATGCGTCAGTGTAACGTCACGGATTGCAACGAATCTTCTTTTCGCATTGCGGCCATTGTGGTTCCGTAAAGGTTCTTGGGCCTTGCCAAGTTCAGTCTTCGGTCCTTTTAGTATGCGATGGAGCACAACTCTAAGCGATAAAAATCTAAATAGGCCCGAGAAGACGGCATCAAATTCCGTGACGTGACGGCGAGCTCATGCGGCAATTTCAAAGTAGCGTCGCCATCCTTCTTGCACTGTTGCGTCTTGACAAAACGCGTCTTCTTAATTGCGGCAAGAGTGGCTTCGTGTATTTGGGGAAGGGTGTCTACGGGTTGGTAATTTTAATGTTTTACGAAATTTTGAAAAATCGCCTGTGGCAGGTAGCGTAGTTGTAGATCTCGAACTAGACTACTCGACGTGGTAGACGTTACTCACGCGCAAAATCGAAACAATACTCAACTAATAAGGGAAAACTCACTAATTACCTTCCTAATAATTCACTTCTCGAGGCATGTCGCAATTTACGAAAACTATCAGGTGAGGTTGCAAGAAGTATCCACTTGAAAATATTTCCCAGGCTGACACCAATTTCGAGATATTTCCACAAAGTGTGGCATGAAATACGTGGGCGTTCCAGTGACTTTTGTGCTTCAGTGCATAAAAAAGAGTTTTTTTTTTCAAGGTAAGTGGAACAGTGCATTTTTGCGGCCAGTTTCGTGGCGCATATCTTCAATGTAGACGCAGAATCGCCAGTCAGTCTCTAGAATCTGTAAAGGAGTACGCTTATCTAGGTCAACAGGGGACCCTGATCATGAGAAGGAAATTTACAGAAGAATAAAATTGGGTTGGAGTGCAAACTGCAGGCATTACGAAATGCTGACAGGGAGCATACCATTGTCGTTGAAAAGAAAAGTGTGCAATCATTGCATTCTACCGGGGCTAACAAATTGGGCAGAAACTTGGAGGTTAACAAAGAAGCTCGAGAACAAATTAAGGACCGCACAAAGAGCGACGGAACGAAAAATGTTAGGCCTAATGTTAAGAGACAGGTAGAGAACGGTGTGGATCAGGCAGAAAACGGGGGTAGCCGATATTCTAAGTGACGTTAAGTGAAAAAAAATGCAGGTGGGCAGGCCATGTTATACGTGGGATGGATAACCAGTTACAGAATGGATACCAAGAGAAGCGAAGCGCATTCGAGGACGGCAAAAAACTGGGTGGAGTGATGAAGCTAGGAAATTTGCAGGCGCTAGTGGGAATCAGCTAGCGCAAGACAGAGGTAATTGGAGATCGCAGGAAGAGGCCTTCGAGCTGCAGTGGACAGAAATATAGGCTGATGATGATGATGATCTCCAAAATAGAGGCCTTCTGGAAACTCATTACTAGTGAATGCGCCTTGCGAACTCACTCTTTACAATTGGTAAATTGCCATATCTGCTGTTAAGTCAGTAGTTAAGTAATGAATTAGTCATTTTTTTGCTAATTAGTTGATTATGTGTTTTGTTTTCTCGGACAAGCAGTGTCCGACCTCCGAATAACCCAGCTCAAGGACTAGACTTACGTTATCTGCAACAGGCGATTCTCAAAATTCCGTAAAACTTGAAAATGACCACCTCGTATACAGGGTGTCTTTTTTTTTAGATCATAAAGAATTTTTCAATTTCGCCTGTCGCAGATAGGGGAGCTGTAGTCCTGGAGATAGATAACTTGATGCGGTCGACATTACTCACGCGAGAAATGGAAATTCATAATTGACTAATTTAAAGAAATGCACATCTTTTAAATAATTGTATACAGTACATGACCACTTGGAACTAATAACAAGAATCGCACGATTTTCGAGATCAGCGCCGTGAAACTTGCGGAAAAAATGTACTACGGTTATAATTTCTTAGCAAACCGCCGATTTATGCATTGAAGCGCAAAAGTTACTGCAACGTCCCCGTATTTTGTCCCACACTTTGGGAAAAAATATATGCAAACTTTAGTGTCATCCTGAAAACTCGTTTCAAGTAGATACGGCTTGCGAAGTGACCGTTTACAATTCGTCCGTTGCAATATATGTACCGTGAAGTAAATAAAAGTCCATTAGGCAATTTCTGTAAATTAGCCGACTGTGCACTTCAATTTTCTGTGGAAATGATGTTCTCCTCTCTCTGTAATCCTTCTTAATGACTAGAATCTCAATGACTGCTATCTGTCACGGGCAATCTTCAAAAATTCAGTACGGTTTAGAAAGAACACCCGGTATGCGTGGTATGCATGTATGACGCTGCTCAATTTAATTTTCTCTTCAATGTCCCTAGTCGCCTAACTCCAAAGTGTTGCTGGTCTTTGATTTCTGCTATAGCTGGCATAACCTTATTACACCTCGTCTTTAATTTCGCAATTACAACAAGCGCCCTAAAGTGTAGTAATTAGAAAAGGTAATAAGCTTATATTAGCTAAATATCAAAACTATCGTTTACCCTGTTTGGGGCTCGGCGACAATCACTTTTCTGGCAGTGTTGATCGACTTTGTCATTTCTGCCATATCCGGTATGCGCGGCACCATTTTCGCAGGCCGGTATACTTTCAACGAATTAGCTGCAGTGCACGAGGCGCATCGCTCCCTTAATCGATAGCTGCATGTTTGGCTTAACGCCTGGGCCTTCTTATTCCATCCTGGCAGCAGGTACGGAGAGCGCCTTCCAGAAGCGCGTGCTGGAGCCGCTCCCTGCTGTCCCACAAATTGAGCACGTCTTCATTCGTCGTTGGTGGACGCTTTCTCATCTCCACGTATCTTGATGCCTGCCGTGCAGCGCAGAATGGCCGGTCGATTAAACTTTTATACCTTATGAAGCCGTCCTGAAACAGGTCCCAGTTACGTCCCTCTATCTACGTTTCTTTTTTGCCTGACGCACCTGTCCATAGCTCGATCCAGACAAGATATATATAGTGGTTCAGATAAAGGAAGATGGCTATTTCCTGCTACCCGTAAGGGAGGACGGTGCAGTATCAGGGGATGGCTGAGAGTGGGAGAGTAAGGATAGGAAAGGAAGGATAGGGGGCAAGCAGGTACCCAGCACTCGCTACACAGCGATAGTTGATGACGACCGCATATGATCGCCTCAGCCTTCCAGCCAACTCTGTGGAAGACCTGCGTTTTCCCAGCCAATCAGCAGTCGCAGCATTGCAGGCCTTCCTTGAGTTCGTTGCCGCGGCCGGACTTGCCACCTTGCAGTCGATCCCCCAGGCAGGATAGCGGTCACTGCCCTTGCATATGATCGGTGCTACGTGACCACTCTTTCACAAGCCCGTCAGTTGCCCATGTGAGGTCGGGCGTGATGACCTTTTGCCGTGCGTGAAGGCCGTGGCAAGCAGCGTAGTTGGGATCGTGAGCCAACGTTAGTGCCGCACCGTCTCACAGTAATTACCGGCGCATGCAGGTCTGTGCAGGCCCGTCTTGGTGCGCAGCTACCATTTAGGTCTTCGTCTACAAGGATTCGGCCCTTCGGTTAGGCGTCTTGTAGATCGTGGGGCCAAGACAAGTCAGTTCGGTCTTGCGTCCTACGTCGCCATCAGATATCTGGATGTCTGTATCCCGATACATGGATCGCCTGGTGCCATCCGAGTCGACACTGTACCTCTTCCAAGTTTGTAAATCCCCCGTCTCGGATCAGCTTAGAGAAATGTTTTTTTTTTTGTAGCAAGAAACTCTGAAGAAAATTGTTCCTTTTACAAGTTGCTGAACGTTACTTTCGCTTTCTGCATGTTAACATTCAAGCATATATCCGTACGTTTTGCATGCTCAGAGCTGAATAATTCTAGCGATTCTATTCTTGTTATTTTTCTTTTCCCATTTCACTTATATAGTACGAACGGCGCTCCACATGTGTTATCACCAGCATCTGCCAGCTATGAGCCATGTATCATAAAAAAATAATCAACCCGAAGGAATTCTTAAATTATCGTGGCCGCGGTCTTTTGTCATTCGTTGCATGTACCTTTCAGTGTTGCTGTATATGACAATGTGATCTGGATAGTTCTGGTTGGAGCTATATTCCCCTGTAAACTTTACCATAATCTTTACACATAATCTTCATAATCAAGCATTGCAAAACGCTTCTTTTGTTGGTGTATATATTCCTGTTGCATTCGGGAGGTTCTGATAAAATATCGGTAGATGTATTCAACAATCTATATAACGAACTAATGATATAGCGAAGTAATCGTAGTTGCCATTTAAATGACCGTATAGACATGCATTGAAAATCTTGTTTTAATGGAACGGTAATTTCAGATAAGCAAATAACAGGTAATCATTAACTTAGAATGAAATTGCCATTATATCGCGCCGAGTAGGCCAAATTGTGGTGGCTTGTAGCAAATGGCAATTGGGCAGTTTATATAACACCGGCGAGCTTTCGGACACTGCAGGCAACATGCCAAAGAGACCAGGCTGCCATGTCAGGTGTATGGGGCGCCGAGATCGACAGCCTTGCCGTCGCCAATTCAACGAGCTTCATCAGATGAATACGGAAACAGATGAATACACCTGTATACATGTATGTGTATACCTACAACGACTTCAGTGCGCGCATCACGCTGCTCGTTGGTGAGTGCTGTGTACTATCGGGGGATAAAAGTGTCCATGACGCGCGAGTGGCGCCAACTGGTGAGGTAAGCCACGCTGTCAACTGGTTTCGAGACCGTTGAATACGGCATGCACGTCGCGCTCCGTTCTTAGGCATGTGGTTATTTTATAGCTTATATGCCACATTATGTTTGCCACGAAGTTCGGCGCGAAGTTTATAAATTTTCAATTAGGCCATGTAATAGGCTGGCTTTACAAAGGGATATTCTACAGCGACATCCTTGGCATTGAAGAGGTTATCGAGCACTTTGCAGAAGGATATACACCTTAAACATTTAAATTAAAATGGGGGCTTGCCGTGCCAAACCCACCTTCTTATTGGGAGGCATGTCGTAGGGGGGGGGGGGGGGGGGTCTGCGGTAAAAAACGTCGCAGTTTCGCTCCAAAGGCGAAGCATTGATTGCGAAATCAAATTAGTAGAGAGCTATACGAAGCAAGGATATTAGTTTAATGGGCCTTATAAAGTTGTAAACGTTCGCTCACTAACTAAAAAGATAAGCACGGTGTCACGCGCGCACAGGTAAGCATGAACACATCTCGCTCGATGACCGCGGAAATTCGCTGTGAAAATGCCGAAGTGAGAAAGCGCGCCAGCAGCAGCGGGCAAATTGACCTTCGCGCTCTCTTCTCGTTTCAACGCAAACTAAACGTCGAAAGCACAGCGCATACGAAGCTACCGGGCACTCGGCGCATGCACTTTATCTCCATCGCAGATCGCTTTGAAGATGAGGGTCGTGCGGGCGCGCACTTCACCCACATCGCATATCGCTTTCAAGATATGCCGCCCGCGCGGCCGCGCTGTGAGCTGCTGCCGATGGAGCTGATGCCATCCCCCTCCCTCTCTCTCTCTCCATCGCATCGCCCCCGTGCCTCGCGCACGAAAGAAGACCGCGCGCTTCCGGCCTGCCTTCCTCCCTCGCGAGCTTTACATTGAGCCGCGATTGCCGGCTCACCCACGTAAGCTTGCAGTCGCACAGACACCATACGGCACGCGGCGACGATTTTGTCGCCGTTGGACTTCATACGGAACCTCACCGCGGCGCTGACGACGATGGTGACGCCGATGGCAGAAATGCGCTTGGAGTGTCCATATAATTTCTATCGCAGTAATATGGACCACCTGGCGTTCTTTAACGAGCACCTCAAACTAAGTACACGGGTGTTTTCTGCGTACCGCCCACATCAATAAGGGATTTGGTCCCGCGACCTCGACCTTAGCAGGCCAACACCATACCCATGAAGCAACCACGGCGGGTCTTCGGCAGACTCTTTTATCAACAAAGAGTCTTATATACATTTCACACGGAAACCGAGATGAGGCAAAACCGCATTCACTCGAAATACAAATCAATAGCAGTCATGCGCAGCACCGCCTATATTCTGAGTCACATCTCGAGTCAGATAATTGGGTGCAATTACTTAATTTAATCTCAGTAACGAAGAAATACTAGTGGTTACTCGACTTTACTGGAAACAATATGCACAAGGGTTTCTTCGAGTAACGCAAATGATCTTTTTTTTTAAATCTTGGTGCATGATAGTTGGGACACCCTCTATGTAACTTGGCGCAGTCGTTTCTTGCTTCCCGTTGCATCTTGCTTGGTGACGCCAATTCATTTTCTGCCTCGATGTTTTGATAGGGTGGATGCTTGTGCGGCAGACTTATTAAGGCGAAAGCCTTAAATGCCTCATCCGACGATGGCATTGAAAACACGGCGTGCGGGACAGAAAGTCACGTGAGCTCGCCTCGCGCAGAGACGCGTTCGTGCCCCCGCCAGCACGTTCGTGATCATCTTCTGAAACAGCTCGCTCCGACGCCACTCATCATGAAAATAAAGGCACAGTTAACTAAAATACAGTAAATAAGGCACTCGAGCCCACGACCTTCACTGGGAGTCGCACCCTCAACCATTGGTGGGAGTCGAACTTGCGATCTTTGGTGAGAGAAAACAAACAATAAGAAGTAACAACGCATTCGAATGAGAATGTCAAGTAATTTAAAGAATGTCGCACGAGCGTGCAGGCTTTCGCCTTCACCTTCTTTCGCGTATGCTAAAGTGACTAAGTTTTTTCGCCTACTGCTTATACTTAACGCCCGAAAGCCGTAGCGTGAATAATGAGCAACGCCGGAATGGAGAGTTCAACGGCATTTTCGATCATAATGTTACCTGACCTAACAATTTACCTCCAAGAAAACGTATAATCGTCAATGCAAGTTGTTGAACACGCGGTTTTGGTGTCTAGCTCACATTGTCTTATTCTCTGGCAATAGACAGTTATCCTTGGAGCAGACGCTATGATGTCAGCGTGCATATAAAAGCATGCGCACTCCAAGAAATACCCTCTTTTTCCACGGGGGACGGCTGCATGTTCCAGCCATTACGTTGGTCAGCACCACGGCGGTCTTTATCCCTGCCTTTGGCCATAGGCCGTTTCATCTACTGTCTTCGGGACGCATCCAAAATAGTAGCTATCCATAATCCGAATAGTCTGGCCTGATAAAGAAAGCGAGAAAGCTTTTATTTTTGCGACACTTGGTTCGCGAAACCGTTATAGATACACAGCCGATGATAATGGTGCCTAAGACTGCTGTGACCAGGTGGTGTCTAGTAAGCTCCTTAAACTCTCTGACGCATAAACCAGCATCGTTCGACAGGGCCGGGAACGAGGAGCAAACGTAATGGTAACGAAGATGTATCCACGAAGAGGTTTTGACCTGGAAGTGGACTTACAAATCCTTTTTCTGCAAGTGCAATTAAGAAGATTAGACAGATATACATATCATCGTCCCACAAGTTACTCTGCGCCAAATCTTACCATTCAATTCCATGATATTTATCCAACAAATTCTAAGCTCTTGTCGAGGAGCTATTTATGTGGTCTTTTAGAGGAACACACAAAGCATCTCCAGGCGACTGATGTTTGCGACTGATGCGTCCATGTGTGATGAGACATGAGTAGCCGTCTTATTCTTTCCACAGCTGGTTCGTGTTTATCGATTCGGCTTCCTGATTTTACACCTCTTTATGAGGCCAAAGTAATGACCATAAAAGTAGCCCTGCGCAAGTTGCCATCAAATGTGTCAATATTCGTTAATTTAAGCGATTCGCTATTTGTGTGCTCAATGCATACTTGAAGAAGAGGCTCGAAAATATTGCCAACAATTCATTGTTTAGCCCCTCCACATTTACAGAAAGTTAACTCAATTTGGAAACAGGGCCAATGCGGAAGAAATTAAAATGAAGAATCAGACTCTCTTGACAAAGCTTCCTTGGATGGCCCGGACGCTGTTTCCGTTCGGCCGGTTAAGGTGTAATTCACTTCAGCAAGATATAGAAATTTTCGTCTTAGTAAAACAGCTACAAAACAAAACATACTATCGAATTCGGACTTCCAGTGTCTGCAGTCCCCTGGAATTCTTAATGATGTCCATCGCGTCGATATCATGTTACATTTAAGAGATTGCGATGCCGCACTCCACAGTTAAATGTTTATTTGCACTGGGCTGGCTTGACGCAGTCCCCTCTGTGTCACTTCTGTAATATACCAGAGACGAATAGATCATTTCATAATTATAGTGCAGTCCTTGATTCTCACTATAACGGAAAAGACTTCTCGAGGCTCTCTTTCACAAAGTTGGACTGCCATTGACGTCCCAAATTATTCTTTCCATCGGGGCCTGGGCATGGGTTCTAGCTGCAGGGATGTTTGAATTGTCATATACAGTTCATTGTCAACACAAAAAGATGGGCGTAATAACTTAATACTTGCATCCTTCTCATTTCTTGTAGATTTCTCTTGCGAAATTCTGAGTTTTATTTCAACACCTTCAACAAATCCTGCACGCTTGCTCTTTTATTGCTATTTTTAACACTTATATTGCCCTTTATTTTTTTATATCATATTGTCTCGAAGTAGTGACGGCGAAGAACACAGCAGCAGGAGTGTGAGTGATGAAACTAAGTTTTATTGGGTGACCTTTTGCCCACACAAGCAAGTGACACTGAAAGCACAGCCACAGCAGCGAACGCGGTCGGCGATCGCCGAAAATCTCGTCTGCCGGTCAAGCGCGTCGGCTTTTATGCATGAGTCATCGAAGGTTCCACAGTACTGTAATCGCTGGTGCCCGCGTGTCTTTCAGAAAGTACTACACGAGTCGCGTGGCGCATAAAATCAGATAACACTAGCTTCGGTGACAACAGACAAAGGATAGAACCATCGATAACACTCGAGCAAGTTCCAATTATGCAGGCGCGTCTTGCACGGAGTTGGTTGAAATGCAGTCCACGAGAAAATGATAAATAAGTACACGCGAAAATATTACGTTATTGTAATTGTACCGCCCGCTTCTAGGCCAACCCCCAGTGGTGGGTATGTGCCAAATTGAGGAAATAATCATCACCATCATTCTGGGGCCATGCTATCTGCGGGTATTCCAAGTGGTGAAATGCTACACCACGAATTTTTGAAGGTAGTAATGAAAAATGTTGTTTAATTGTAAGTGATTCACGTAAGACGCTTGCAATGCACCGATGTATATATCAAGTGGGTAACCTGAATGCATGCTGCTCTGCTAAATGGAATTTTAAACGTAAAAACTTTTTTTTGCCGCGTGAGGCATGATCAGCTCGTGATCACGAGCACGACCGCCGCGGGACGAACGCGCTTGTTTTTTCAGGCCATCGCCCCATTGTCCAACGAGCATCTTACTCCGACGTGCTGTCCCTGGTCCCCCATGGTGAAACTCGAGTGCGGACCCGTGGTCGAGATGCGGGGCGAAGACATGGCGCGCATCGTCGGGGACCTGGTCCCGGAGAGGCCCATCGAGCCGTACGTGGACACCGACCTGAGGGTGTTCGATCTGTCAATCGAACATGGCAACCAGACCAACGACATGGTCACCCTCGAGGCCACCCGGGCGCTCAAGGTAGACAACGTGGGCGGCGTCAAGGGCGCCACCTTCACGGCCGAGAAGGACGTTCTCGAGAAGTACCGCTTCAAGCGCACCTGGATGTCTCACAACACCGCCATTTGTAACGCCCTCGGCGGCGACGTCTTCCGGAAGCCGATGGTTTGCCGCAACATCCCTCCGCTCGTGAAACATTGGCGCAGAGCCATCATCATCGCGCGCCACGCGTTCAGCGACCAGTACAACGACCAGGGCTTCGTGGTCCCCGGACCAGGCACGCTCCAGCCCAAGTACTCGCCCAGCATGGGCGCTGCCAACAACATTCACGTAAGTGCCGGCAAATTTAATACGCAGCAGATATACGGGCACTTAAAGGACACCTCATCGGGTTTGGGAGTGCAAACAAACAAGTGCGGTCAGTACATAAATCGCGCACCGACTATTGTGTCTGAAAAGTATCAGCTAAAGCCCCTCAATATCAAAAGTAGCGTCACGCTTTGAAGAATACCGCCTCCTCCTCGCACGCACTGTCCGATGCCGTCCCCGCGTCGCTATTGGCCTAATGGCATCACGTGGGCCGTCGCGCCGCCGGGCGCTGCATCGCGCACCATCGCCATTTTCGCCTGATAAGCGTCACCGACTGGCGAGGAGCTCATGTTGGCGCCGTCGCTCTTCCATGTTGCTTTGGTTTGCGAACGCCTGGAACTATGGTTTGCGGCAAGTGCGACGTCGCTTCACGGCAATTGACCATGACCTGCTGCGCCTTCGGATGCCAAATTAGTTTCAGCAAAGGCAAGAAGCTTAATCGTTTGGTACGCCAACAGTCTTGAATTCGCGGGCACGCGAAACTGCGTGTGAAACCGTGATTACGAAACGATTCAGCTCGATCCTTTTGACATTGGAGGCTCGTGCATGAAAACACATCTTAGGAAAGCAGCTCTACCTTTTGTGGTTACTAGCTTTCCTGAGAAAATACCTTTGTTCACCTTATTTGTTCTTGTTCGTCGTTGGCGGCCAGCCGGTGGATTTGCGATACAAATGCACCGATGAACAGCGTGTGTGCCTTCCGAAACCGAGTTACGGGGTGTGTTCGTCGACGAACGACAGCATCATAGGTCTTTGACACGTACGTGCTAATTCGCATGAGCTTTAAAGTGTGTGAAGGTTACAATGTGGGGGTCGAGCGCTCGCAAAGAAAACATGTGGTCGCCCACTCGTTCACTGGCTGGTTTAGTCGTCGTTAATTTAGTCGTTTGCACGTTCGCTTAGTCGTTCGCTTGCTTGTTAGTTCAACTATTAGTTCGTACGGCCACTATGTGTCTGAGACGCACTTGCTGTAGGACCCTAAGGCTGGTGCGTCCGTGCCCTCCGTCAGCCTTTGAGCGTCGTAGCTTATTCGCGCCACGAATTGAAGTGGCAAGGAGGGAGCGGATTATTTAGCTTACTGAGGCTTTGCTGGAGGCCAGGATGTTGGCATTCGATCGTAAACGTGTTATTTACAACCATTCGCAACAAGATTTAGCAACACGCCCTTGACAAATGTAATGCACGCGAGACATTCGGAATCGTCATGGTACGGCGTTATCGCTCATTTACATATTTATAAACATAGTTATCAAAACAGGAAAAAGAATCTGCCGTCACGGAATTCGTATATATTGTGACGTAGTAGTTGCGGTGAAGAAAACAGTCGCAAAACGGTGAATGACGAAACGGACGTTTATTGGGGGAACCTGTGCCCACAAAAGCAAGTTGCACTCGAAGCACAACGATAGCGGCGAACACAGTCTGCGATCGTCGAAATCTGATTAGCGGCGAAATGTGTCGGCTTTTCTGCATGAGTTATCGAAGACTCCAGAGTAATCCCTGGTGCCCTGGTGTCTTCCAGAAATTACTAGACAGTTCGCGTCGCTCATACAATCCGAGAACATAAGCGTCGGTGACAACAGACAACGGATAGAAGCATCGACAACGTTCGAGAAACTTCCGATACATGCAGTCGCGTCCTGCGCCGAGCGATAAGGTTAAAGATTGGTTAGCCGATGAAAAGCGGGCACCGGTAAAGGCCGTTTCACATGGTACGATTTTGCACTGCGATTATCGCACCGGAAGTGCGATTTCCGTCGCATGCGACGGAAATCGCAGTCGCAGGGCCGATTCTGCGATTTTCGGCTGCGACCAACCGGTTGGTCGCACCGTCGCACCGTCGCAGCAATCGCTGCAATTTTTCCGTCGAAATTGCGCCGAGAGGTATTTCGCGGTCTGTTTTGGAAAATGGCGGCGGTCGCTCAACGCAACGTTTACAGATACTTTTTCCTCTATAAATATTGGATCAACAAGCCTCGAACAGTGCAACTAATTGAGTGGAGCCTTGGATTGCGCAATCGGTACGTAACATCAGCACCGACACGCGAACAGTGCAGATAAAAACTCGTAGGTCAGATTCGGTTCTGTGATTTCTACGAGTTTGTTGACACGCTACGTTGCTAATCTGGCGACGCTGTTTTTTAGGTTGGCTTCGCGTGCTGATAGTACGTACTTTTGCGTGATTTTCCGTTATTCACACGCGCTGCGAGTTAGTAAACACTACAGGTGTCCCTCACGGGAAGGCATTGCCTTCGGATGTCGTCCCAATTTTCTGGTTCTAGAGACAACTCGCGATATACGAAAACGCCACAGTTTTATCGCGGTATGCTTTTACGGACGGAACAATTTAAAGAATATGCAACTACGGAAAAATGCTGTGGTCAATATGTAACGCTATACACGCGACCATTTAGTTGCAGTCGGTTGGTTACGGCTTTCATGCGCATTTTCCCCAATGAATTATCTCATTTCAAGGTTCTGTTACTTCCGCTGCGAGACGCAAAGCGAACGTGCAAACTGGATATCGTAATGAATGTTCTACAATAGCATATTTCACGCTTTGACTAGGAATAAGCAGTATTGCCAATTTATTTTCGAAGCAATATTTCAACAGTTTCTTTCTCATTTTTCTGATGCATCATTTTTCTCCTGAATAAAAAAACCAATAAACCTTCAGTGTGTTGCAGACTTTGTATCCTTACTGCATCTGTATTAACCCTCATATTAAAAGGTAATTGCACATTTCGCTTACCTCAGTGCATCGAATTACTTTTGCTTATGCTGGTTGTAACATATCGCAGTACTCTAACTACTTAGCCATAAACATCCTTGCCTTTTCTTGCTTCTCTGTCTCTACTTCCTGTAAAACACATGCAATAATGCGAAAAGCAGGCAGACATCTGGTTTTTATAAGTAGTAGATAACACATTAAGCAAAAGCAGATCAAAATTGTGCAGTGAAGTTAGCCGGTTGCATTCCTTCGTGTGAATGATAGCATCTTTTCAAGTGTGGGTGGGTCTTGCATGTCCACAGCTCATAAAGTGTGCAGACTCATCACGAGGCGTAGGTATTGCCCATCAAGATGGAGGCAATGTTGCTAATGAGTCTGCACTTACATGTATTACTGCATAAACTCGTATAACCATATCCCATCATTACTCAATCGAGCTTGCTCAGTCATATTTACCAAAATTGTACTTGGCCGAGCTTGATCTGACTAATATTCACAAAGCTTCTACTCAGGCAAGCTTGCACCGAGTCATATTCACCAAATATCTACTTAACCAAGCTTGCTCTGACTTATATTCATCAAAGTTCTACTCAGGTGAGCTTGCACTGAGTCATATTCACCAAAAATCTACTTGCCGAGCTTGCTTTGACTCATATTCACTAAAATTATACTTGGATCAGCTTTCCCTGACTACCACATGACAATATTCACTAAAAGTTTACTCAACTGAGCTTGCTCTTACTCGTATTCAGCAAAATTCTACTCAGTCAGGCTCAAACGAACTCAGACTCACGGTTAGTTCGAAGTCTTAGTGAGCCGACGTTTGAGTGAGTTCACCGTGCTATGTATACATTACATTATGTGACCTGTGCGGTGAATAAGCAAACATTGTCTATGAGTACGTGTTGCATCAGGTGAAATAAGGACAACTGTAAACACTGCAGTTAGTTTTCTAGAGTTCAACTGACCGTTGCATGAGAGCTTCGCCTCATGTCGATTCAAGCAAGTGCATTGGATCTGCATGATATTTTTTGCCAATCCTGCTGGCTGTCCTAGCCATTACTGGGTGGCCACATTTTGTACGTTTCAACACAAAGTTGAATAAATGACTGTAGTGCAATATATTAAAAAAAAGATGCTTGCATCACTGCACGTATAACAATCAGAACATGACACAAACACATGCACATAAGATGCACACAAATGATAAATACATAAACAGATGGAATCAGCTACCAACCACCTATTGAAAAAAAAAGAAAAAGCACAGGACTACGTATAACCATTCCCCTTGCCAGGTACGTGGGCTATAGGAGAAACACACGCGCAACCTAGCAGTTACCTCGAGGTAGCAGCTATGGACGCTTTTGCATTCGCAGCTGGCCACTCAATCACTCAAGTGTGTTCAGTGTGCACTTGTACTTAGGCACACTTTTTATTGTCTGTATCTCAAAAATTTAATGTGGCTTCTCAAAATTTTTAGAATATTTGGATTCTGAGGCTTGAAAAGGTAAATATTTTTATTCCATTTTCGTTCAAGGTGAAGGCTCATACAAAAGATTAGAGATATTGTCAGTGCCCCTCACTTTCTCTCAGAACATAAGTAGTCTGTCATTGAGATTCTAGCAGCTTTTCAACAGCAAGAAAGGGAATCAGTTTCCACTGTATTTAGCATTGGGCTAATGCAGGCAATTCAGGGAGGCATAAAGTTTTTCTAATACAATCGGTTCGGGAATACCAGATTAGACTGTACCTTGACACTTTCCTTGCACTTTCTTATTTTGGTCAAATAACCCAGTTTGAAATGACTCCAGTTAGCATGCTCTAACATTGGTCTAATATTGGTTAAGTACATGACTAGCTTAACAGAGTGGGATGCTGGCTTTCATTTCTAGGAAAGGAATCATAGCACCTGCTCCGGTTGCATATGTTTTTGGTTATCAGGGGTATTCAGCCTCACTTTAAGGATAACGTGCTGAAGCACGTAGAAGCACACGCATGCCATTAGCGGATAGTTTCGATAGCTTCTTACCTTACACTTGCCACCATGAATACAAAATTTTAGCGTTCGATTTTGTTATTAAACAAACAAACGTACTCCTAACAAGGTATTTTAATATTAGCCGTGTGGCTACGCGGCTGCGCTACGTACTGCAGCATATTAACTTAAGCTTCTTGATACAGATTCACAGCACACTAACAGCGCATGAAACAGGACGAGAAAATAGACGACGCCCATGTCTGCCAGAATGATACGGTACTACGTACACAAGTGACTGCAGCTCCTAAAAAAATGTGGTGTCGGCTTTTACGCCTTTCGAAATATTCAGATAGCACTTGAATGAATAATTACAGCACAGGCGCCGAGACGGACGAGCCAGGCTGGCGCTAAGATAAACGTTCACAACACAAATTCCATTGCACGTTCATTAATTACACACAGATCATTTGCGGCTTTGTTCAGGGGCAGACGTGAGGTTTTGGGTTGGTGCTTGCTGCTAAGTTTGGTGCAAGAATATTGCTAGGAGCAGGAACCGCTAATGCGCAATCACGAGCAACACAAACACATCCGTTTTTCAGAAGCTGATGTTAATCACGGGTAGCGCGAGGGTCTCTGCGTTGACATGACGACTCTGCTGCAGCTAATTCCGAATACTGCATATGCGATGACAACAGCTATAGGGGCTTGTTGATAGGTCCTCTTGTAATTTGTTTAACCGCAGGTAGAACGACACAGGCATAAAACACACACGAGACAGCACACAACGCTGAACGACCACCTGCGAACAGCTGTTTACGTCCGCCATTTCCCCTCGTATTGAACTTCACAAACCGCTGTTGCGCACTCCAAAACAAACTAAACTTTGAAGCGTTTATAAATTACAAAACGCACGTATTATTTGGTCCTAATAAAAAGAGGTCAATTATATAACAACGCGCACGTCTTTTTCATTACATTAAACGAATTTATGCGGCGTGTGCGACAAAATCTGGCAGCAAGCAACCCTGGGCGTCGCATAATCGCATTGTTGACATCGCACCATGTGAAATGGCCGTTGCGAATTTCGCATCTGCGAACATCGCAGTGCGAAATCGCACCATGTGAAACAGCCTTAAAAGATTAAAAAAAGACAAAAAAAGTGCACGTGTCAATATATATATATATATATATATATATATATATATATATATATATATATATATATAACCCTCCTTATAAAGATTCTATGCTATACAATTGGTTACTCGGAGCTAGAACGCCTACGAGAACGCTTAAAGCGCACGGCATTGCTAAGCGTGCATTCACTCTGCGAAATGACGTCTGCTACGCGCAAGCGGTGTAGGCGGCGCCACGGTCGAGGAAGGAGCGTGAAATAGAGGACAAACGAGAAGGAGGGAAGGCGGAGGAGGAGAGTGTCGCCACTTTTTATATAGAGGGATTTTAGTATCAACCGCTGCACTGCGCCACAACTGCGCAAAAACAGCTGCAATTACAAAGGAAAACCCGTGCGCGAGCACTTTACTCGAGGGAGCTCCTCCTTCCATGCAGTCGGAGAATCGAGGTTGCACGCGTAATCACCTGTGCCTCAATCTCAATGCCTTAAAAGCGAGCGATTAAGGCACGTGACTTCCGTAGGAGCGCAGCGCAGCAAAAAGGCAAGAAAAAAAATTACTGATGATTACGATGCTCCCTCAGGTGAATTTTGAGCGCAGCGGTTGAGGTGTTTTAAATTAGCGATTACCGTGGCAAATAATTTGATTCCGAACGACAGTGTCCTATCGGCGTCAACGCTTAGCCTCTATTCGGGCAGCCCGTTTAGCAGCAGCGGCAAATGCACTTCCACAGGTTGCGTCGCCCATTGTTCAGAAAGAACTGGCTGACACTATTTTGTATTATGATTATATTCTCACGTCGTAGGAACAGTGCAGAACGACTCAGTGTCGACACTGTGTTACAAATTTAACTCTTTATTGGGCGAACTTGTGCGCAGCAAAACAAGTAACGCTCATGGACGACGACCGCGCCCAGCAGAGTCGGCGATCGTCGGAAATCTGATCTGCGGGTCAAGCGCGTCAGCTATTATGCGTGACTCGTCCAGGGTTCCAGTGTAATCGCTCATGCCCGCGTGGCTTCCACAATTCGCGTCGAGCATATAAGCAGATTACAAAAAGCTTTGGTGAGAACAGCCAACGGACAAAAATAAAACTATACGGTTTTACGTGCCAAAATCACGCTCTGATTTTGATGCACGCCGTAGTGAGGACTCCGGAATCTTGGACCACCTGGGGTTTCTTAACGTGGACCTAAATCTAAGTACACGGGTGTTGTCGCATTTCGCCCCATCGGAATGCGGCCGCCGTGGCCGGAATTGGATCCCGTGACCTCGTGCTCAGCTGCCTAACACCACAGCCACTGAGCAACCACGGCGGAACAGCCAACGGATAGAACTATTGATAACATTCGAGAAACTTCCTATACATGCAGGCGTGTTGTGCATCGATGGCTGACGTTTAAAGGGCCCCTAAACCACCTCCGATATCTTTTTGAACGTTTAAAGTAAACATGCGCTTCGAGTTCAGGATGCCGGCACGATCAACAATGCCAAACCGTGCAGCCCTACGTGCCGCGGGCGCACCACAAAATAACCCCAGTGGTCGTCGTGATGTCCCAAGGGTGCATCTGGTGATGTCAACGGGGGCGACGATGACTATTGGTCGAGTAAGAACCTGCGAGTTCCGATTAGTCTGCTAGCAGGTCCCCGCGCTCTCTGCTCCTCCTTGTTGTTTTGCTCGCTTGTGCGCCCTAAAGCCCCTCCAGACACTACGCACTACGCTTTTCTTCGCACGCTTTCGCCATACCCACCTCCTCGCGCTCTCTTCGCTATCGCCGCCTTTCATTCCCCGCTGTGCTCCGCGTTGCTCTTTCTCCCTTCGCTGTTGTGCTCGTTCCTTCGGTTACGTCGACGCTCGCTGCATCAACGGGCGCCTAAGAGCTGTCCTCTAAAAGTAAAAAAAACCTAAGCAGCCATGAATTCCGTTTGCCCACTGTTTCACACAAGCATTGGCGACGCTGCGCACTGAACGGATAACAAATGCTTTCTTTCGTGCCTTAACCTAGAGTCAAAGTCAGCGACAAAACCAGAATGCTGGTACATATATAAGTAAACAGAAAAGATTGATCCCATGCAAGAGACATAGAGGGAAGCTTCCAGTTAAATACTGAAGCATTTGCGCGGACCGCATTATAGCGACCGTTCAGTGCCTACAGAAGGCCTTTGCAGCGTACGTAACGTATTGTGTACTGCGTACGCAGGTTCTCTGTACGCTCACATAATACTGTCTTATGTCAACCACGTAACGTACCTCTCTAGAAAGGACGTACATTATTACTCCATGCTTAAATATTAACGTCAGCAGGCAGCACCCGCTGCTTTAATATCACGTTAATGTGCTTTTAAGTAAAATGTAGTTACCCGCCGCGGTGGCTCAGTCAGCTAAGGCGCTGCGCTGGTGAGCATGAGGTCGCGGGATCAAATCCCGGCTGTAGCCACTGCATTTCGATGGAGGCGAAATGCAAAAACACCCGTGTGCTTGCGTTGTACTGCACGGCCAAAATTAATCCGGAGCCCTTCACTAAGGCGCGCCTCGCTATCAGAACTGGTTTTGGCACGTAAAACCCCAGCAAGAAGTAAAATGTGGTGACCATTTTCAGATTCAGTGTCGTTTTAAGGTCCAGCAGTGCTCGCAGAACTCTAAACGTGCCTTAAAAGTTAAAGTGAGACGGACGCAAAACTAGGCTGTAGTAAAAATTGGAGCAACAGACGGCGTCGCAAAGCCCGCATCCCAATTTTTATGGGACGCACAGGGCATCCCGTTGTAGTTAACATGTTAACTACTACTAAACAAGGTTACGTTAACGTGTATTAATGGAGGCGGTGCCATTATCTCCTCCTTTCTTGTGCTTCAGCTACTGCCTGCAGAGATAGTCTCATGCATACCGCAAACGAAACTTATTAACCCTACATTTCGAATTTTGTCCCGATCCATGCCAAATGTACGGGTATAGGATTGCTGAATCAACAGTGTATGAAAATATTCTATGCTTGATTTACGGGATGGTCATTTTTCACTTTTATGGAATGCTCAAAAATCGTCTGTTCCAGATAACGTAATTGTAGCCATTGAGCTGGAATATTCAGAGGCAGACATTACTTGCAAAAGAAATCTAAATACATATTTACCTTATTAAAAACATCACTAATTGACTTCTCAATTAAAACTTACGGCGCATGTTGCAATTTACGTATTGTACCCGGTGAGCTTGCAAGGCGCATTCACTTCGAATGAATTTACAAAATGACATCAGTTTGGCGGTATGCGCCATCAAACTCGCCGTAATAACGCACTGTTGTTCTCCTCACTTTTATACAAAACGCTCTTTTCTGCATTACAGAAGAAAGAAACTGGAACGCCCACGTCGTAAATAATTAAGTAAGAGTAAATAATCAGTGAACTTCCATTATTCAGTTGAATATGTGTTAAATTTATCGTGCTACTATGTCTGCCTCTTCGAATAAAATGACTCAAGGACAAGGATTGTGCTATCTATCCACCACAGGCAATATTTAAAAATTCCGTAAAACTTAAAAATCATCCCGCCGTAGTTGTAACTGACAAGACAACCGATTGTGCAACAGCCTCGCACTGTGAGATACGTTATACCAGACGAGTCTTGCTGATAATTTCCATTTGACGTAAGATTGGACACTGTGACATTCTGTAGTCCAGTCACCCTCCGTGGCAAATGCCGCCGACCAACTAAATTTAGAGTGGGCTTAAAATTTTGAAATGTTTTTTCCAACGATGTTCCTTACATTTTTCCAAGCGATGAGCGTTTTTGTCTGCAAGCTTGATACCGCCGCATTGTACGTTCGTACTTCTAGCGCGTTGATGCACAACCACGTATCGCAATGCGTATTGCTTCTCTACGCTCACTTGTATTTTAGCTCAGCATCAACACTCAACATGTCTTATCAGAAAAAAAAGGCAGTTAATTAGGCTACGACAAATCTCTACTTCCTGATGCATCCCAATTGTTTAAAAAGAAAGCGAGTTGTAAGCATCTGGATAATACCGAGCAGGATGCACGCGGCTGAATGTTAATGCACGGCGTCAACACTCCCGCTTCATGTAATTATGCAGTCACAACCGTAGTGAGAAACATGCATAGCCTTTAGCACACAGCTGCGGTAATTGTTTTATTAACATGTGCAAAATTTCACAGAAATAAAAGCGCAATCTTCGTATAGCGGCGCGCTGCTCCCGCTTGCCTTTGTCTGCTCCACTTAACCCGTATTCAGAAATGTATCTTAACTTGAAGCGCATGCTTAAATTAAATTAAATTACGGGGTTTTACGTGCCAAAACCAGTTCTGATTATGAGGCACGCCGTAGTGGGGGACTCCGGAAATTTGTACCACCTGGGGTTCCTTAACGTGCACCTAAATCTAAGTACACGGGTGTTTTCGCATTTCGCCCCTATCGAAATGCGGCCGCCGTGGCCGGGATTCGATACCGCGACCTCGTGCTCAGCAGCTCAACACCATAGCCACTGAGCAACCACGGCGGGTAGCGCATGCATGACTTTATATAATTGACGCCTGGCGTTGCGTTTCCCAGGACACTCATTGCATTCCTTCGCGCATTCACAACAGGTGACATTTAGATAAGTCAAGCTTGCGCTTCTAGTTAAGGTTCATTTATGAATAACACGAGACACCGCCACTGTTGCCCGCAATCGTGCCTGTATATAGTACAGAGACAAAGCACGCTAGTCCGCAGTGGTCGAGTTGCCGGCTGCTTAACTGCGCCAGCATCGCCTAGACGTAGCTTCAGAGTTGGAGATTTGTCCGTTACGAACGCGTTGGTCAAGCACGGTGGCATGGTCATGCGTCGGCCTGTCATTTACTGCGGTAAACATTTATAAGTTACCTACCGGGATAGCACTGTCTTTGAAACACCTTGGCTTATTGTATCACCGTGCTCGAATCGCCAGAACCAAAAAGAAGAAAAACTATTATTTACGCGCGTTCAAACGAAGAACTCTCCCAGCTCTGAATAGGATGCTTTAAGACTGTTTGAGAAGGGTAGAAAATCGAACTTCTTTGTGCGGCGTATGGTAAGTCCACCTTGAAAAACTGGTATATCGTCTCCTGCTAACTAGTGTTGTACGCTCCGTGTGGCCGTGTTTTTCGCACTTCACTTGCAGTATCTCTAACACTATACTTCATGGCGGGATTCTATTGGCCGTTTAAAAAAAAGGTGCTTTAACGGCTCACTTTCTTTACTCACGAAGCAGTTTTAACGGGATTCAATAAAATATTGTTACGCGAAGAATGAGTCGGTAAGACGGGCAACTATTTACAGGATGTATTTACAACAGCGGTCGCAGCGCTGACCGGTTAGGTTCACAGCGCGAGCCAAGCTCGTTCTTCCTCTTCTTTTCTCGAGTGATGGCGCCCGCGCGCCTCGGTCAAACAATCAAATACCACACGCGTGTAGCATAATCCCCCGGCGGCAGAAGCGACGTCCCGGAGCGTCTAAATGTCATCACTGGGAGGGTGATACTGCTTCAGTCGTGTAACGTGCACGACATCGCTGAACTGGGAAGCAGATGGGGCGTCAGGGGCGATCTCGTATGTGACGGGAGTCACGGCACGAAGCACTCGGTAGGGGCCTGTGTAACGCTACAGCAGTTTTTCTGACAGGCCGACCTGACGCGACGGAGACCATAGAAGCACCAAAGAACCAGGCGGGAAGTGCACGTCTCGGTGTCGCTGGTCGTACAAACGCCTTTGACTCTCTTGGGAGTTCAAAGGGCGGTCACGGGCAATTTCCCTTGCGTGAGCAGCGCGGGCGACGGCATCAAGTGCATATTCACTGGTGGGTGCCGTGTGAACTGGGAGAGTTTTGTCGAGGGGCAGTGCTGGTTCTCGGCCGAACAGGAGGAAAAATGGGGAATAGCCGGCTGTGTCGTGGCGCGAGGAATTATAGGCAAAGGTGACAAACGGCAGAGTGAGGTCCCAGTCTGTGTAGTCTAAAGAGACATACTTCGCGAGCATGTCTGTGAGAGTGCGATTAAGACGCTCCGTGAGGCCATTAGTTTGCGGATGGTATGACGTGGATAGCTTGTGCCTAGTGGCACAGGACTGCAGGATGTCCGCGATAACTTTTGACAGGAATGTCCGGCCACGGTCTGTGAGAAGTTGTCGCGGAGCTCCATGTAATAAAATCACGTCGCGTAAAAGAAAATCGGCAACATCTGTGGCGCAGCTTGTAGGGAGCGCTCGGGTGATGGCGTAGCGCGTGGCGTAATCTGTGGCCACAGTGATCCACCTGTTCCCAGAGGTAGAAAGAGGAAAGGGACCAAGTAAATGTAAACCAACCCGAAGGAATGGCTCCGCGGGAATGTCGATTGGTTGTAGGTACCCAGCAGGTAGCGTCGATGGTGTCTTGCGTCGCTGGCATTTATCACACGCAGCTACGTATCTTCGAACGGAGCGAGCAAGCCCAGGCCAAAAGAAGCGTCGGCGGATCCGGTCGTAGGTACGTGACACACCGAGGTGACCGGCAGTGGGGAGGTCGTGAAGTTCGTGGAGAACAGCCGAGCGAAGGTGTTTAGGGATCACAAGGAGTAATGCTGGGCCATCGGGGTGAACGTTGTGGCGGTAGAGTACGCCATCTTGAAGTGTGAATAAGCGAAGGGAACTGTCGGCAAGTGGAGATTCCAGGCGGTCAATGATGACACGCAAGGACGGGTCACGGCACTGCTCGTCGGCGACATGGACCAGAGGAAAAACAGAGAGAACGCAGGCGTCGGGGTCAGGCTCAGACGTAGAGGTCGGGTCTTCGACTGGGTAGCGAGAGAGGCAATCTGCGTCCTGGTGTTGGCGTCCCGACTTGTACGTCACTGTGTAGGGATATTCTTGTAGTCGGAGAGCCCAACGACCAAGCCGGCCAGTAGGATCCTTGAGCGACGAAAGCCAACACAGCGCATGATGGTCTGTGATTACTGAGAAGGGCTTGCCATATAAATATGGGCGGAACTTTGAAACAGCCCAGACGAGAGCAAGACATTCGCGCTCGGTAATCGAATAGTTGCGCTCTGCAGTTGTCAGGAGTCGGCTAGCGTAGGCTATAACGCGGTCGTGTCCGTGTTGGCGTTGCGCTAAGACGGCGCCGATCCCATAACCACTGGCATCGGTTCGGACCTCTGTTGGTGCGGACGGGTCAAAGTGGGCTAAGATCGGTGGATTAGTCAGAATCGTGATAAGGCGTGAAAATGCGGCAGCCTGAGGGGAACCCCACGTAAAAGGCACGTCTTTCTTCAGAAGTTCAGTGAGTAGAAGAAGAAGGGCATCAGAAGTAGAGTACAGACGGCGAGGTGAGTAACGGCGAGTGTCGGCGTATGGGCGAGGAGCAGGGAATGAGCTCCAGTACGGCGGCATCCAGGTGCTGCGGCAGTGGCGGGATACGTGACCAACTCGGTGGCAGCGGAAGCAGATCGGTTTGTCGTCGGGAGTACGCCATTCAGCAGGATTGCGTGGTCGGGGAGCGAAATACTGGTCGCGGAAGGATGGAGCCATGGGAATGGATGCCAAATCAGGTCGGGAGACAGAGCAGGCGGTAGAGATGCCAAGGTTGGCAATTTCTTGCCGCACAACTGTTTGTATGACGGAAATAGTAGGGGCCGCTGGGTCAAAGGTACCGTCGAGGGGTCGTGGATGAAGGGGGGCCGGACTCGCCGCTTCAATCTCACGGCGAACGATACGAGTGACGTTCTCTTGAAAAGGTCGTGTGGCAGGAAGAGCGGAGCAAGAGGACGTGGCAGGGGTGTTTGGGAGCCGGGAAAACTGTGGGACGACGCGGCAGCTTTTGGCTACCTCGAAGCGGTGGCATTCTTTGACGATGGCGTCGACAGTAGAGACGTCGTTATAGACGAGCAAGTTGAAGGCGTCGTCCGCGATGCCTTTCAGGATATGGCCCACCTTGTCCACCTCGGTCATGTGCTCGTCGGCTTTCCGGCAAAGCGCGAGCACTTCCTGTATGTAGGCGACATACGATTCTGTCGACGACTGGACACGGGTAGCAAGCTCCTTTCGCGCAGCCTGTTGGCGACCTGACGGGTTGCCAAAGAGGTCGCGAAGCCTCTCTTTGAAAGTGTCCCAGCTGGATATCTCAACCTCATTGGTGCGAAACCAGACAAGCGGTGTCCCGTCCAGATAATATATCACATTGGCAACCATGATGGTAGGGTCCCAGTGGTGGCTTCGGCTAACACGCTCATACATGCTGAGCCAGTCGTCGACGTCAACGCCATTTTGGGTGGAGAATGTCCCAGGATCACGGAGACTAGGAACCGTAACGTACGTTGTGGTAGGCGCCGCAGGTGTAGGTGGCGACGGGGTGTTTCCATCGGAAGCCATGGCTGAGAAGACGACGGTGCGGCCGCTTCGGAGCTCCGTGGCGAGGACGGG
The DNA here is from genome assembly GCF_013339745.2 of Dermacentor silvarum. Classification (NCBI taxonomy): domain Eukaryota; kingdom Metazoa; phylum Arthropoda; class Arachnida; order Ixodida; family Ixodidae; genus Dermacentor; species Dermacentor silvarum. Next base: position 388,495,621 of record NC_051154.1, on the reverse strand, counting down.
GAATGTTCCACCTCCACCACGATGTTACGCGAAGAACGAGTCGGTAAGACGGGCAACTATTTACAGGATGTATTTACAACAGCGGTTGCAGCGCTGACCGGTTAGGTTCACAGCGCGAGCCCAGCTCGTTCTTCCTCTTCTTTTCTCGAGTGATGGCGCCCGCGCGCCTCGGTCAAACAATCAAATACCACACGCGTGTAGCAATATCATCTAAGAATATAAGACTCTCTTCATATGTGGTTGAAATTGACGCGGTAGCTGTACAATGTGGGCAGGCAAGGGTATGGGTGAAACTGGACATGCCACGCGTTCATGGAAATAATAGGGTGCGGGTATGAAATATTACGATGGAATACCTACTCAACGATAAAGGAATATGGCGAATGCATATCTTTGGGCTCGTCTATACCCGCACCTACTGTGTGGATAGACTAAAGATTTAGGCAGCGTAAATTTGGTGCGAGTGTATTGTTTATGAGGAGAATAACAACTAGAGTGCATTGAAAAATAGGCAGACTCAACTTCGTGGCTACTTTGGGCATTTGAGCAGCATGAGAGGTTAAACACATTAAATTCATCTGGGTAGTACGTTGGTTGTTGTTGGGGCTCAGTGCTAAAGACTGCAGTTTGACATTTTCTCTACTATTATTCAGCCTTCGAGTGAATGCATGTGCCCTTTTCAAACGATCTTTTAGCCCAACATGAAGGTGTTTCTCGTTAGTGTATTTAAGGTAGCTTGTTACTGTTCGCCAGCTTTTAGATCAGTAATTTGGATTTAGCACGTGCTATGTAAAGAAAAAGTCTGAGATTGTTTCAGTGATGTAACTGTTCCTCAGTTGAAGCAATATGTGTCATTTCAGACGCGGCAGCTTAGGCGTACAATTTGGGGAGGCGATGGTTTTTTATGAAACTGGACATGGCACTCGTTGGTGGAAATAATACGGTGCAGGTTAGTTAAATATCACGATGGAATGCCTACTCAACGATAAAGGAACACGGTGGATGTATATCTTTCGGCTCGTCTATACACACACTACTGTTAGAGCTATTTTGGATACATTGCCTTCTGGGATAGTGTAAACAAACGCACCGCACATTCATATAGTGTGAACAGACCATCTTATGGGCCAGGTGAAACTGCAGATTGTGACAGTGTGGACTGCAGACCAACACACTGACCTTTAGGTTACTTTAGATAGACATTGGCTTTTTAACTGCAGTATGGTTTAAAAACGCATACCATCCAGTCTATTGCGGCAGGCCCGTGAAAATCCTGCAGCCAGCCCAGCTTCGAGGACAGCCGCCTCCATGCAAAGCCCTTGCCGTAGAGGAGCAGTTGCAGGCGAGCCAAGGAACGTCTATCTTCCTACAGCGCGGCCACGGCCAGCGGGCTCACCTTTCGGCTTTAGGGGCTCGGGAAAAGAGTGACCCCGCCAGGGGAGTGGCACACACAGTCGCACTTTGAGCTCCTGTTTCAAATGCTAATCATTTGCTTAGGTTCATGACCTTTCTAACGGAACTGGAGGTGGTGTTTGGGGGGCAGTGCCAAGATAGCACATGGATATATCAGTGACTTCTTAAAGCAAAAATTTTCGATAGTGGCGAAATGCGAAAACACCCGTGTACTTAGATTTAGGTGCACGTTAAAGGGCCCCAGGTGCTCCACATTTCCGGAGTCCCCCACTACGGCGTGTGGTTTTAGCAGGCAATACCACATAATATATGTTTAAGCAAAAATTAAGCAAACTCCAGTTGACATCTACGTATTGTGAAGCATGTTTTGTTTGCTAGAGAATGGATGCTATGAATCATATGAATGTTCTGCAGCGAACGGGTTACTGTTCTTGCCATGTCTGTGTCACGTCTGTCTGTCTTTATTTATATACAGGGTGTTTCAGCGAACACTCTCCAAATTTATTTAAGGTTGCCTGTGACAGATAGCCCAATTCTAGTTAATGAGCTGGTCTACTGGAAGAGGCGGACATTACTTGCACAAAAAATTGAAATCCATCATCGACTAATCAACAAAAATTCACTAATTAGGTTTTTAACTAATTATCTGATGGCCCATATTGCAATTTACAAATTGTAGCCGTGGAGTTCGCAAGGCGGATCCACTTGGAATTAAATCTCAGGATGACACCAGTTTCGAGATATTATTTCCCGAACTTTGCGCAGAAATGCATTGGCTTTCCAGTTAATTTTGTGCTTCAATGCATAAGTGACGTTTCGTTAAGAAACTAACTGGAACGCCAATGCATTTCTCTGCAGAGTTCGGTTATTAATACCTCGAAATTCGTGTCATCCCGGGAATTCGTTGCAAGTGGATCCGCCTTTTGAACTCCACGCCTACAATTTGTAAATTGCAATATGGGCCATCAGGTAGTAAGTTGAAAACTTAATTAGTGAATTCTTGTTAATTATTCAATTATGCATTTGAATTTATTGTGCAAGTGATGTCCGCCTCTTCGAGTAGACCAGCTCATGAACTATAATTGTGCTATCTGCCACAAGCAACCTTTAAGAATTCTTGAAAGTGTTCGCTGAAACACCCTGTATATATATACACATATTGAAGTGCTCCGTTCGACGCTCATTCGTACACCCGGTTTGTGTGAGAAGATTGAATCACGCTTCCTTGGCCTCTACATTATTAATAAACAAACATCCCCAGTGAACTATGGCGTTACTCCCGTTGAGGTTTCTTCCGACCATCGTTATCGTGGTTCGGAGATCGTTCACGTTTCGCGTCTCAAACGATTCGTTCGGCGCCGCCCTCCTGGCTAAGTCGCGGCCTGGCTGGCCGCTTGCACGCGCGGGGAAATTAGTTTGAGCATTATTCATACGCTTCATAGTATTACGATATCATCGAAAGATGTTCAAGAGACGAGCCGCCGCGAGAAAGACGATGAAGTGTGTCTGTACACTTGGTGCGAGCGAGTGTGGGCCTGGCGGTCTGGCTCCAGTGTAAATAGGCTGTAAATAGTCTCTTTCGTCTGTGTCCTTCCACACGTAACAATATTCTCATCACCGTTTCGGGGCTTGGTGGTGGGGCTCTCGCTCTACAGAATAAATGACCTGACTGCGTAAACCTTGTCTCACACCATATATATATATATATATATATATATATATATATATATATATATTATAAGGGTGTTTATTGGACGGCACTTAAGCAGCGCAAGGGCGACAGTCCAAAAAGCGCAGCACGGACTCTCAACACGAGCGGCGCTCGAGAGCCGAAGGGAAACCCCCACTAGAAGGCGCTGGAGCGGACGTCCCACTTCAAGGCGCAGGAGTGGACGACCCACTTCAGAGTTCCAAGGCTTCGCTACAATTACCCCGGGTGTGAAATGGGAGCCGCCGGCCGAATTAACAGGTTGTCACCATGAGTGGGTCATGGTATATCTTGAGACGCACCACATTGACGATGTTGCGCCCTCGACGGCGCATGTCCGAGGATGGTTCAACGGGTTCGATGAGGTAATTTACTGGGGACGTGCGTTCGACGACACGGTAGGGGCCTTCGTATTTGGGCAGTAGTTTCGAGGAGAGTTCAGTTGCGGTGGTAGGGACTGAGAGCCAGACGAGCGCCCCAGGGAAAAACGTGGGCGCAGAAGTGGTGGTGTCACCGGGAATGCTCTTCTGCCGCTCTTTTTCATTTACAGTAAAGGTCCGGGCAAGGTCGCGACATTCTTCAGCATGTCTGGCTGTGGCCCAGTTTTTCTCGCAGAACGTCTGTACAGTACATTTTTTTAGTTGCTTTGGTTCGCCCATGACTCTTGAAGGCTGGTACCAAATGTAATTTTAGCCAGGTGAACTGCTGTTTTTAGCACTGTCTTATAAAAGTAAGTGGCATCTCTGCAGCATATAGCTACGGAAGAAAATTTAATTATTGATATCGTGTCATTTTGTGTGGGCTTCTTGTTGGTGGATATTGATCAGGGATAATGATCGAATAAAACAATATTAGAGTGAAATAAACCAGGTTTAGGAACTGCGTGGCGCGAAGAATGACCAGTGTATTTCTAGGTATTTAAATCAAAGGGTACATAAACATATACACGATATGTATGTAAAGAACAAAATAACAAGTATTCTAAATGCACCAATTGAAACAGTGTGAACCCCCGACCGGAATAAGCGCACGTGCGTGCAGTAACAAAAACATTTATTAGTGAATACTCCGCATAAAACTCGCATTCGCAGAAATAATATTCATAGCAGGCAAAACCACCTTTATATATATATATATATATATATATATATATATATATAGTGCGCTAATGTGTTACATTCGTACGGAAAATATTCGGCGTCGTACAGTACTACAATAACACTTGCACACACACATACGCACACACACACACACACACATATATATATATATATATATATATATATATATATATATACATACATATATATGTATGTATATATATGTATGTGTGTGTGCGTGTGCGTGCGTGCAAGTGTTATTGGTGTACTGTACGACGCCGCATAGTCGTTTCCGTACGAATGTAACGCATACCGCACTGTTCAAATCTCAAAGGTGAGTGACCGATGCTAGTCAGGACTGTTATTTCGAATGATTGTGCTGCCGGAGAGTCGTGGCTATTGCGCAGAGGCGCAGTTCCCGGAAAAATTAACGCACGGGTGTTAATAAGTCCTGCTGAACAAGTTCCTAGCTGTCACTCTATATAAACGCCCCGTTTTGGGGCAGCCTGTAAATCTTCTAACATGATTCAGACAAGGAAAACTTTTTTTTACAGTCTCACCATGTTTGCAACCCATTAAAACTTGGTGCCCCGTGTGTTACCACACTTATCTTCTTCAACGAACGCCACAGATCTCCCCATATCTCTACGTATATGTGAGACATGCCGTTCCTTTAATTGGTTTATTACGACCCGGCGGGGTGGCTCAGTCAGCTAAGGCGTTGCGCTGCTGAGCACGAGGTCGCGGGATCGAATCGCGGCCGCGGCGGCCTCATTTCGATGGAGGCGAAATGCAAAAACGCCCGTGTGCTTGCCTTGTAGCGCACGTTAAAGAACCCCAGGTGGTCAAAATTTATCCGGAGGCCTCCACTACGGCGTGCCTCATAATCAGAACTGGTTTTGGCACGTAAAACCCCAGAAAGAATTGTTTCATTATGGTCGTTATGATAGTGCACCGCATCACGGAAATCAGACTGGAGAATAATTTATTTTGTTTACACCCATATAAAAAAGCCGTAGAAAGCAGCCACCTTTTTAATTCTTTTTAATTTAAACAAATTGTTCTGTTTTACATGGCAAAACCACAATATGATTATGAGGCATCCGGTTTTTCAACATTTGGGCTTCTTTAACGTGCACCCAAATAGAAGTACAAGAGTCTTTTTCCATTTCGTTCCCATCGAATTCCGTGATTTGGATTGAACCGGCGAGCTCCAGTTTAGCAGTGCAACGCCGTATCCATTATATAGCCACTAATTAGGCTACCGCGCAGGCTTTCCTTCCTTTCTTTTTTTTCGTATTTGAATTATCGACTGGGAAAAAATTCCACATACAGCTTACGGCCAAAGAATGCCATATAAAAAGACTAACTGAAACCGTTTTCGGCGCTCGAGGTCCGACCGCTATAAATGACCCCGTACCAATTACTCCGCATAATGTTACGCGAGCAAGGCGGAAACTTGAATGGAATATTGCGCAGCAGTTTACTCTTTTTATCCATACCAATGCTTCCCGCAAATCTGAGTACAAGGCGCCGGATGGGGCAGATATGCTTTACTTGTTTGAAGCGGCAAGCAGGAAGGTTACGTAGGTTTCTTCGTCTGCGCTTTGCAAGACCTACTGATGGGAAACTATATGCGCAACAATACACCCCAGAGATACATGCTGCTTGAAGAACGAGAAAAATATTTGTTCTCAAAAGGGAACCGTACAATAACGTAGTAGAATGAAAGCCGATACCGCGGCAGCAATGCACGCGCAATCACCGAGCGGCATTAAAAAAATATAGAAAGAAAGGAATGTATTCCTAATGCATAAATACATGTAATATGCAATTATGAACCCCATTTGAGCGGTCTGAACGCAAATACCAGCGCGCGAAGTAGTACGAATGACTGCCAAGCAGTATCGACAGCAGTTTCCAACCGCGCGACCTAAAGGGAAATACTAAGTCGGTGTGGACTGTTTAAATACCTTTCCAGAAACCTTGAAACGCTTGTCTTGTGCTAAGAAAAGACTTAGTTTGCGAAAAAATTGCATCTGAGGGGTCCAAATAATACCTTTATTGCAATTCAAATCTCCTGCTACGCCATCTGAGGAGCGGAGACGTTGCAAGCGCCATTACCGCCCTTTGCTGCTGTCGGTGAGTTACACGGCGCCCGACAGAGGGCGATACGCTGCGCCACTGCAGCTCCTTTTGGTCCAGCGGCTTTGACCGTTCGGGCATCCCGCGACGTCACGTGGCAGTGGAATTATCTGCTACTTGCCGTTAGTGTGAGGTTCGCGAGCCAGAACAACCAGCGCAGCACTACACGATAACGGAACAACTAAAACGCGAAAGCGCGGGCGGCGCAGAGTCGAGCGAAACCGAAACTTTTCGACCACCCCCGTCGTTGTCAACGGTGTAATGTCAGTTTGTTCTTTTTTCTAAAAATGGAATTTAAAGCCCCTTTAAAGCCCCTTGACGTAGCCTCCTGTATACTTCCTGTGCCCGCGCAATTACTCCGAGAGCGCCGTTCAACCTCCTTGCCTGACCTCCTCGCAGGTCGCCCGCTAGGGGCGCTGCTACCCCAGAATAGTTCACTAGCCGCCGTGCATGGTTAAAGGCGGGAAAAATTGCGTGTGCGCGTCTCCATTAGTTTCAAATCGAGACAATATTAATTTGCCTCGCCTGCCAATGGTTCGCTGGTTTGCTGAGAGATCACCTTTCTGCAACAGTCCACGGCTGGGAAAAAAACTTGCCTTCTGCCTTCGATTGACGCGGTGAGCTGCGGCAGGGTATTGAAGGTCTGTGGCTGTGGTGAGGCTGTGGTGCCGCATTGAGAACGTCTAGCAGCAACGCAAATGAGGGCCTTCTGGCCGAAAAGAAGAAATCGTGTCCTACTGAAAAAACCTCGTATTTCCCATAACTCCTATATCCAATAACATCATATGACATACAGGAAAAACAGGTTTTTGTATGGGATCCTATATGTTTCATATCGGATTATTGGATATGGGAGTTATGGGGTATATGCAATTTTCAGTAGGGCGTGGTCACGAGTGAGTTGTGCTACTTTAAGTGGTTTGATAGGGTGCTTTGCGAGTTCATACGCAGTGGTATGGCGTATTGTTGTGGACCTCGATGCACCTCGTACAGTAAGGGAAAGGTCCCGGGCATCTCATTTCATGAAATTCCGAGGGATGAAGAACTTCCAGGGAAGTGGCTCCAAGTTTGAATGCGTCAAACGTGGAATGCGTCAGATACTTGCTGAGAGAGATGCACTTTCGATTTGTTCTGACTCGAAATCTCTCGTGTGACGCCATTGAATCTTTTTTTGGGTGGTTGAGGAGGTCAGCTGGAAGCAACGATCAGACAGACTCACGGGCAGTTTTGTGCGGAACAGAAAAGTCTCTGAAGACAGGCATTGCGTCAACATCGACAAACAGCAACGTGATGGGCACGGAAGATAGCACATGTTCATCGCTACGCCGGCAACTGAGCGTAACCATCCGAAAAATTTCCTAAAGAAGCGATAGCAGCGCTGTTCAACCACATTACCCGGCGCAAAGAAACGCTTCGTTCGCCAGAATGTGCAGCACTAGCGATGGTTGCCGAATACCTATCGAGAGCTGTTAAGCTGATAATGAGCGGGTGTCTTGCAACGAATGCCTCAGTTTGTTGACTAAGCCGAAGCCCTCGGCGCCGTCAGATTCACTGATTAGGCTTCAAGGCGGAAGCCGCCTGCTCTATCAGTCAGACGAACTCGTAGTTGTGCTGAACTCTTTGCACAAATAGGTTGAAGTAGTGCTCGCTGAGCTAAGAAATTTTAAGCAGCCGCTGAGGCAGAGTGCCGCGAATGCTGCTCAATTTCTGCGAGAGCGTGAACTATTGCAATGTTCAGTGCCTCAGCATCACGAGAAGCTGTTTGAGATCATGCTGACAATGTTCTTCCGCCCTCTATTCACAAATTTTGCGCTGAAGATAACGGACAAGAACGACATCTCAAAAGTTTTTTCACAGAAGCCGCTGTCCCGAAAGCTCCACAATCGGCGTGCCGGCGCGGTGCGCACGGCACGCCGATCCCTGCAGTGGCTCGCTGCAGCCGCATTGCATCAATGCGCGCGCTTGTTTATTCGGCCTTTTGAAGAGTTGTATGGGAATTTATCCCTTGTGAAACTGTCGTGATGAAAGTATACTTCCGATAGAATGTCGTGACATCTTTTTTAAGACGCTTCGATAAATACAAGCGCTCCAAAAAAAAAGAAATAAGTACCAAGCAGTGGCTGAGTGGTTTGCCTCTGTCGCCACTGGGGCTGTCCGTAACATGGAGGTGCAATGAACGCATATAATATAATATGCACGACAATTTGTTTCATAATCGTGGCTCCTGAAAAGCTCAAAGATCGTAACCAGAACGAAATATTAGTTTACTTAAAGTGAATTCGAAAAACATTTGAAATTGAAAAAAATTTGTACCAATCCCACTGTGCAAAATACATTCTGTGTTGGCGAAAGAGCCAATGCAGGGTAAATATACCTGGTATCGAAGCTTCCTAGAAGCCCATACGTTCAAAACATGGCGGTTCATCGACGGTTCATGGGGCTTAGCGCCATTTGTGTGAGGAGGGCGGAATAAAAATTAATTTGGCGTTTTATGCACTAAAAAACAGAAGTGGTGTCATTTTGTTCTCAGAGGCGCGAAATTTGTATATTCAGATGCCATGCCATTCGACTTGATGGGCGTTTCGAGATTTCAACGCGGAAAGCGATGCAGGAAAAGATCAGCCGTACGGGTGTCGAAATCGCATCGCTGCACAGAAAATGTTTTCCTTGGAGGCCGACGAACGCTTTGAGCGTAGAGTACTCGTCCTTTCGTCGAACGCCAAGCCCGTTGGCCAGCGCTTTCCCACGAAAACAACTAAAATAAACAATTATTTGGCGGTCGCTACTCACTACTTTTGACTGAACAGGTTAAGAAACAATGAAACTGTTCGGGTCACCAAATTCAGACAAACGTCGACAATCAAAGCAACAGGAGGGTGGGGCCTATTGTAACAAGGAACTTTACGAGCGCGCCTTTCTGCCGACTCCTAGAGTTACATTGCATTGCAAGTGATAGCGGCGTCAACGCCCGCCCCTATCGGTAGGCGCTCTTACGGTGGGCGCCGAAAACAAGGTATTCATTGATAATGACCAAGTAAAATAGAGTTGTTCTTTTCTCGCCATGCGTATATAAAATTGATTAGGAATTTTGTGTTTGAATAAATTTATGTGTCTCGCTTTAATTAAAAAAAAGCTTTTTTTATTCCCACTGTTTGTTCCCTCCAAACATAGCCGTGCTTCAATCGCTGCTCCCATAACCACCCTTGCTGATGTCGGCGACAATTCGTTCTGAACCGCTTTTCGCCCGAAGCTTCGCGACCTATGTGGATCGACCTTGGCCTATGTAGAACTTAACGCACGCGCCTGTATTCCGCCATGATGAAACCACGAGAAATTCAAGAAAGGAAAACGAAACAAAAATACGTTTGCTCACACGCAAACTTCTAAGACTAGGGCACTTGATAATTTACAGAATTCGAGATGTAATGTTTATCAGAATTCACGGAGATTATGAAAAGCTCGTGGCTTGTACTTTATACATCCGCGGATAATACGTACACGCCCGATACATGACTTCGCTTCCGTGCGTATGGCTATTTACTTCACGGCTCCTGCCAAGATATCATTGAGCGGTTGTTAATTGACTTTTTACTTTCTCTTAACCAACTCACGTTCATAAGCCTATATGCAGGCAATAGGATAAATATTTGGTTTATTTCAACAAAATAATTATCATTTTCCCATTTTCCACGATGAAAATCACTACCACATTTTTATAACTGATGGCACTGAACTACAGAATGATCTAGGCGACGTCAAAGGCTGCGGACCGGACCGGTAGGAGGTTCTAAAAAAAGTGTCACGTTAACTACAGCATATATATGGCAAGTTAAATGTAATATTCGCCGTATATCAGCGCGGTGTGTGTGTATTTCTTCGTTAATCTCTGTTCCACATGTCTCATTTCTACCAACCGTATTTCGCCGTCCATTGGGTTTCATTGAGTAATTACGGTACGAGGACGAATGCTATAATGTATAAGTATAATATCATTGAAGAGTGCCCTACGTTTTTTTCGAGCATTTCTCGCGAACTTTGCACCTCTTCGCCGGGAGGTTTCTTTGCTTTGACGCTGGCTGATCCGAGAACATATAATGAACCCGGCCGATCCGAGAACAAATAAGGAGCTGCGTCAAGCTTCAATTTTTTCTTTCCTTAGGCTTGCAATACTTTCGGCTAAAACTGATCGTCCGTAAGATGGAACGGAAATATCGCATTGATCTGAGTGTACGCATGGTAAGATGCGAATTTCTTACATTTTATTTTGTTTGCACTCTTGGAAAGGAAGATGGCACAAGCTTGAAACTTTTATTAGACATTTAACTAAAAGGAAACGCCACTTCTCTATTTATATATTGGAGTTCATGCCTTCGAAAGTGTACGTAAACAAAAAAATGAGAAAAATGTTCGCCGTATTGAAACTTTGTAATGATACAAGCAGGACGCAGTCAAAGCAAAATAGTTCCTTCGCTTCACAAGTATCAGGCGCCAGGATCACACACAGGCACAGACACGCACGCACAGATGCACACACACGCAGGCTCACACACGCGCGCACGTACACACACACGCAATTACAAAATAGGAGGCATTAACTTATAAATTACGTACATTTGAAAACTAAAGCACACGCGAAAGCACAAAAAAAGCTTTGTCACGGCACGAAAAGTCAACAAAATGTTCAGCGACTCCCTATATGCACAGTTATAGGTGGTGTGCATTGAACTGAACGGAGAGTCCGGCTATACAAAGAGCATTAAAATATCCGTGCAACTTCAACCACAAATATAAGGAAAGCTGTAAGATTCACCTCGCAAAGAACGACGTGCTCAGAAGAGGCGAAATCCTTACTCCCGATGTTATGGAGCCACTGCTCCGGCGCACGCCATTCCGTTCTCCTCGGGGGAAAGAAAACAATGCTAGCCCTTTCTCTGACCTGTTGCTGCATTGAAAAGCGTCGCAGCAAAGCATTTCCATGGAGAACGAAGCTGAGATTCCTATGGAAAGACGGAGAATCCAAGGAAACACAGGTTCGGAGCGACAGGGCGACCACCGCTTGGACGGCACATGGCAGGCTGCTAGGAGGAACTAAAAGCGCGCGAAAGTAAATTTCGCGCCGTTTCGTGACGCCAGAGTCGCCTGACGGGGTAACATTGAGCGCCGCAGCGATTCATGAAGCGCGGCTGACGCGCGGTCTCCGCGAAAGAGGGGGAGAAAAACAGGTTGACGGCTCCGGCGAGGGTGTTACGGCGTAGATCAAAGAGCGCCGCTACTTTCCAAAACATCATCATCATCAGCAGCAGCAGCAGCAGCTTATATTTATGTCCACTGCAGGACGAAGCCCTCTCCCTGCCATCACCATTACCCCTGTCTTGCGCTAGCTGATAACAACTTGCGCCTGAAAATTTCCTAACTTCATCACCCCGCCTAGTTTTGTGCCGTCCTTGACTGCGCTTCCCTTCTCTTCTTCCCAGGTGATGCAAGCCTACTTCATTACAGGTGGGCAAGTCTCTCTGGTTGTCAATATCTGCGCAGCCATGTCCACGCTCGAGGAGTCGCTAAATGCGCTGAAGTTCTCGGCCGTTGCCATTGAAGTGGTGCCACTGCAGCTGGAATCGCGCAATGTTGGCTGCAAGGAAGCTGTTCGTTGTCTACCTGAGCGGTGGTACCGTGCAAGTGGAGGCGAACGGCTTCGGGATGGTTCCCTTGAACCAAATCTGACTGAGGACGTGGCAGCATCTGCGTCCTTGGATGCGGATGAGGCTGAGGAGCTCTTCGAGACCATCGAAGCTCTCGAGTGTGACCTGCAGGATACCTGGGGCCAGCTCAAGTGGGCACAGAAGATGGCTGCCGCAAACGAAGCCCAAGTCAATGACTACAAGGACTTGGTGAAACACTTGGAGCAGGAGCTGCGCAAGCAACGCGATAGTGCTGACCGGGAGTTGGCAATTATTCGCGTCCGCAATGCCTGCGAGATCACACGGCTTCAGCTCTACCGCAGGGTAATCATGCTCTGTTCTCTGCACGGGTCTTTGCATTGTCGAAATGTCAAAGGCAGCTCTAGCGCACTGACCAATTTGCTGTCATTCAAGTGTTGGCTCTCTGATGTTTATCTTTCACTCCCTACAAATACTTTTTTTATTCCTTCTCATGGTTGTCTGATGTAGTGAAATATTTTTAGCTTCCCCAATGCAGTTAAATGCACAAGACATGTGGGCGTAATAGTGACGCATGTTATATCGCTTCAAGTTTTATTTGCAAACAACGCCGATATTATTGAGAGTTGAGGTTATTCTTGTATTGAACCAGTCGGAGATGGCGTAAGTGCTATGGCATTGCACAGCTAAGCTCAAGGGTGCGGGGTGATATCCCTACCGTGGTGGCCGCATTTCGATGGTGGTGAAATGCAAGAACGGCGGTTTATCATGCATTGGTTGCACCTTAAACGGGCCCTGAAATACCTTTTGACCATACTAGTAAGAAAACGTTGCCAATCTGTTAACGGGACTCGTGTGAACATGTGAGCCATATAATATTGCACTACAATCTCGTGTGAAAAGCAGGGAAAACTCACTTCACTTCTGCAATGTCATGCAGCGTCATCTCAAGCAGCTGGACCCACAACAGCTATTGGCTGATCTCGTGATCACGAGAACGTTACCAATAATAAAGTCGATTCCCGCTAAAAGGAAATTCACGGGATACGCGAAAAATTTCATTGTGGCGGAATTTCGTTGACGGCAAATTAGTATGTGTATACGTACGCCAAATGACGAAGCCGCGAACGAACCCGGAAACATCGTCCGGGAAATCTTCGCGATGGCGTGGGGCAAAGGTTGAGACGTAGCGAAGGCGGGCAATAAAGTGTCTACTTCACGAGAGAATGTATTTCCCGCCGCTGTTACAGCGCTTTTTGTACACTGCGGCCGATGCCTAACCCAACGCGCGTGCCCGGCCGATCGCGAAACACTAATTTTGCGGCACATGCATCGTCGCAATGAAGCGGTTTGAATTATCGTAATTTCAATGCATATTTATGACAGTCTGCAAGCATGGCGAGCTTGCGCTTACCGGAAGTTTTATTTCCAGATTGGAGCCTGGATTTCTAACGCTTCACGGCAAGCAAAGGCGTTAAAAGAGCCATCGCAATGTCATTTTCGTGGGCTGTGATAACCTTCATGACGAGGTCAAAAGAATCTTTACTTGCAAAGCAGTCGCCGGAGCCAGTGTGTCTAGCTGGTTCTCATTTTCCCCAGACGACGAGACGTTCGCATCGTGTTAACAGCGGCGCGGCCGCCGTATCTTGAAAGCAATCTGCGACGTGCACAAAGTGCGCCCCTCCGCGGGCCTTATCTTCTAAGCGATGAGCGATGTGGGCAAAGTGCAACTAGTGCCGGTAGAGTCATGAGCGCTGCGCTTTTGGACGTTTCGTTCGCGTTGAAGCGAGCGACGGCACGGAGGTCAGTTCGCTCGCTGCTATTGCCGTGCCTTCTCACGTGATACTGAGTGTTGACACCGAGTTCCCACGGTCATCGAGCGAGATGTGTTCATGTTTACCTGTGTGCGCGTGACATCGTGCTTGGTAATTTAATTAGTAAGTGAATGTTTACAAATTTATACAGCCGATAATACTACTAACCTTAGTTCGTATCACCATCAGCCTATATTTATGTCCACTGCAGGACGAAGGCCTCTCCCTGTCACCTCCAATTTCCCCTTTCTTGCGCTAGCTGATTCCAACTTGCGCCTGCAAATTTCCTAAATTCTTCACCCTACCTAGTTTTCTGCCGTCCTCGACTGCGCTTCCCTTGGTATCCATTCTGTAACTCTAATGGTCCGCCGGTTATCCATCCTACGCATTACCTGGCCTACGCATTACCAGGCCTGCCCAGCTGCACTTTTTCCTCCTAATGTCAACTAGAATATCGGCTATCCCCGTTTGCTCTTTGACACACACCGCTCTATTCCTGTCTCTCAACGTTAGCCCTAACATTTTTCGTTCCATCGCTCTTTGTGCGTTCCTTGTTCTCGAGATCCTTTAACCTCCAAGTTTCTGCCCCATATGTTATAGCACCGGTAGAATGCAATGACTGTACGCTTTTCTTTTCAACGACAGTGGTAAGCTCCCAGTCAGGATTTGGCAATGCCTGCCTTAGGCACTCCAACCCAATTTTATTCTTCTGTAAATTTCATATTCATGATCAGGGTTCCCTGTGAGTAATTGTGAGGGGCTTTAAATCCACTTCGATCAAAGCGCCGCCACAGTATTTTTCCACTTCGGGCGCCTCACTGCAAAGCATGCGCTGCCCCAGCCGCTCGTCCCACTCAATCGTATTCTAATACACTCTAGTGGAACGCATTTGGTAGAACGTCTGCCGCGCGAGAGGTGTCCAAAGTAGACGGGAGTACGGCCGGCGCACCACCCCCAGCCCGATGGACGGGCCAATCGACGACCGCGAAGCTGCGCGCCTCCGTCACCGGCGACGAAAACATCGGCTGCAGCTTCTGTTCCAAGTAAAATAATTTCCGCTAGATAAAGCGATGCATAAATTCTACATTTGATGAAAAACGATATTCACTGTCAAACGTTTAACATCAATGAGAGCTCCAATACTTGTAGACCTCAGCTGCAGCGCACGGCTACCGTCAGGAGAAGACCGGCTCCGCTGTGCTCGCATCGCAGCGGACGCGCCCCTAGTATCAGCGTATTTTCTTTGTGTACAATTATTCAACGCCTCCTCTTTCTAATGGATTTAAAGCCCCTCAATATTACTGACAGGCGACTCTGATCATGAGAAAGAAATTTACAGGAGAATAAAATTGGTGTAGTTGGCGATGTGGTTGGCGATGTTGCTTTTCTTTGAACACATTGTATTCATTGGCTCAGTCTTTGCCTTAGTAAGCTTGCGCATAGGCTTTCTGTGTGTCGCATATGTGCTTTCGACGACAGTTTTCCTCGTCATTTGTGCCAGTGCTTTGTGCTGATATTGTTTTTCGATTGGTCATTCGTGATGGTTGCAGTACCTGTTGATCGACTATTTCCTTTGCCATATGTATACAGCTGGGTATGCCAATTGTTGTACTAGGAAGTAGGCAGCTCCCATAATGTTTGCGTTTTTGTTTCCTTTCGCACGTCAAAGGATTCTGCTGGGGCTGCTGTGACGCTGTTAAAATGAACGCTTCTCTCAATTGGCACTGTGTGACATTCGGTTCGGCGAGTTGATAACGTATGCTCTGAAGCGTTTACGGTGGTAGCGAAGCAGTTTGATGTTCAATCGTAAGCCTTCCTTTGCTGCTGATGCAAATGAATGCTTTGCAGCACGAAAAGAACAGACATTCAAAATGTTTTCTCTGACGAGTGGTCTCAGTGGATGGAGGTTGCGTCATTAAATTAGTAGAGGCCAAGGAACTGGCTTACAAGTCTTTATCCTGTTGACTTGTGTGATGCGAGCAAGAGGTGGCGGGCGTAGACGAAAATGGTCACTCGAACTCTAGCTTTACTCTTCGTCTTCGTGTTTCGTGCCTTTCAGCCACAGTCCATCTGCACTACGTTACATGTTTATATTGCCACCTGTGGCAGTGGCAGTGGGTCGAAGGCAAGAGTGGGTCGAGCCCAAGACATCAAAGAAGACCGCGCGCTCCTTCCCTGCTCGAGCCAGCCCCGACGGTCGCGTCTTCCAAGAGCCAGCTGCTCTACGGGTTATTAAACCTTCACGACTACTTCTCGAGGCTCGTGACAAACTGGTGGAGGTGCTGGGTAAGCGTCCTCACGGATGTTGCAGACCCTCTCCAAGGATCCGCGCTACGAATCCAGTGCCTGTCGACACTCCCGTGCATCGGGCCAGCCGCAGGATCAAGATACTGTCCCCAGAAGTCGTCGGCGCTACAGTTCCCGCCACATCGACAGGTATGACCAGCGCTTCCCTTCAAACCGCCCCAACCGGTACGGGAAGCACGATGTCGAACCGGTACACACTTGAGATGAGAGCCCACGGATCCCGAAGACGTTTCACGGCACAGTGTTCGAAGACGTCGAAGACTGGATGGTCGACTTCGAGCGCGTGGCCTCCGTGAACAAATGGAACGACACGGAAAAACTCAGACACGTCTACATCTACCTGGAGGATGGCGTGCGTACGTGGTTTCATAACCGCGAGGAACAACTGACGTCGTGGCGCGAGTTTAGTCGTCAGCTTTTGGAAACCTACACCAGTGCTGATCGCCACGAACGAGCGGAACGAGCGATTCAGGCCCGGGTTCATTTGCTAAAAGAAACTGTGACCAGGTACGTCGAAGACATCACGCGCCTCTTCCGACGAGCGGATCCAAGAATGACGGAGGGGAAGTTACGTCATCTGATGCGTGGGGTCAAGGAGCAACTCTTCGCTGGCCTCGTACGGAGCCCTCCGAAGACGGTCGCGGAGTTCTTGTCCGAGGCAGTGACCATGAAAAAGATGCTTCTGCATCGCTCGAACCTGTATGAGCGGCAAGCGAACAGCATGTCTGCTGCGGACATTTTCACGGCCATAGGAAGCAACGGTGACAGTATGCGAGAACTCATACGCTCTGTAGTGCGTGAAGAGTTGCAAAAGGCCGCCGTAACACGGTAAGCTCCATAGCAAGCATTATCAAGGACGAACTGCACCAGGCGCTCCGTGACACCTTTCCTCTTGATAATGCTGCGGCAGTACCTCCTGAATACCCCCGTGCGACGTACGCGGAAGCCCTGAAGCGCCCTGCTTCCTCTCCGTCGCTATTCGTTCGTGCTCCTCCTACGGTGTCAGTTCAGTCGGCGCAACCGATATCGTACTACGACGCTGGGTACACGCCGCCGCCCGTTGTTCATGCCGCTCCATTTGCCCATCGTTCGGAGCAAGCGGTTCACTACGTCGACGACAGACGCCCGCCCCCTCGGAAGTCGGATGTTTGGCGCGCACCCGATCATCGGCCTCTGTGCTTCCACTGCGGTGAAGCTGACCACTTGTACCGCCAGTGCCCATACCGACGCCTTGGGATTCGCGCCTTTTCCGCATACTCGTCGCCACCCCGATACGGCCAGTGACCCCGGGACATTCAGGAATACCTCTCTCAGCAGCGCTTGCCGCCGCCTGCAGTCGCGATCGCCGTCTCCGAGACGATTTTCACCTCCGCCCCAGCGGTATTCTCCTGAGTGGTCGACCAGTCCCCGCCGGGAAAACTAACTGAGGCGATCTTTGGGAGCGAGGTCGCTGACGGTCGAAGTGCTGAAGACCTCCGACGGACGCAGTTAAGGAAAGATACCGATCCGACATCACCTGCAGCTGAACGGGACGACCGGCTTTCGCTCGATATACCAGTTACTATTGACCGTTACGCCGTTAGTGTTTTAGTGGACACCGGCGCAGACTACATGATACTAAGCGGGAAAATAGCAACGCAGCTGAAGAAAGTGATCACGCCCTGGCATAACTGGCAGATTCGGACGGCTGGTGGCCACGTCGTTACTCCACTGGGCGCCTGCACGACTAGAGTTGAGATTCAAGGATCTAAATTCGTAGCAAGCTGCCTTGTCTTACGCGAATGCTCCCGCGATGTTATTCTTGGGGTTGACTTCCTGCAGGAGTACGGCGCGATTATCGATCTGCAAGAGCGTCGCATCACTTTCTCTGCCGAACGAGCAATCGACGTGCAAGACGGCCAACAGCGCGACGACGTACTTCGTGTTTCTGCAGACAGTGTAACGCTTCTTCCAGGAGCCAGTGTCCTCGTCGACGTCAGATGCTGTGGCTTACGCGATGGCGAAGCGGTGGCCGAAAGTAACTTGGAACACCTACTGAAGCAAGGTGTTTGCGTGGCTCGAAGTGTTATACAGATTCGTGCTGGTCATTCGCAATTGCTTGTTACCAATTTTAGCTGCGAGCACCGACACCTGTTCCGCGGAACTTCGTTAGCGTATGCAGATGCAGAAGCAAACGTTAACAACTGTTTCACGTCAGAAGTAGTGGAGACAGCAGACACGTCTCTGGGCCATCTCGACATCAATTCTGCACTGTCCACCGATAGCCAGACAGCACTACGCAAGTTCTTGCTTGAGTTCAGGACCTGCTTCGCACATTATTCCAAGGTACGTCAGGCTTCCATCACTAAACACAGGATCATCACGTAAGAAGACGCACGCCCGATACACCAGCAGCCTTACCGCGTGTCGGCAAAAGAACGCGAAGCCATACGTACGCAAGTCCGGGAGATGCTTGACGATGGCGTCATCGAACCTTCCAACAGCCCGTGGTCTTCTCTGGTCGTTCTTGTCAAAAAGAAAGACGGAACGCTGCGCTTCTGTGTCGACTACCGCAAGCTCAACAACGTGACTAATAAGGACGTGTACCCGCTGCCGCGTATCGACGACTCGTTAGATAGACTACGGCGTGCCCACTATTTTTCTTGTCTCGATTTAAAAAGCGGGTACTGGCAAATCGAGGTAGACGAACGCGATCGCGAGAAAACACCCTTTGTGACTCCAGATGGTCTCTATGAATTTCGAGTGCTTGCTTTTGGCTTGTGTTCAGCCCCGGTTACTTTCCAGGGAATGATGGACACTGTGCTTACTGGACTGAAGTGGCAGGCTTGTCTTGTGTACCTTGATAATGTGGTCATCTTCTCTGAAACGTTCGATCAGCATCTTCACCGCCTACGGAGTGTGCTAGAAGCCATCCGATCGGCAGACCTCACACTTAAGCCCGAAAAGTGGCACTTTGCTTATGAACAGCTCAAGTTACTTCGACATGTAGTAAGCGCCAAAGGGGTCCGACCCGATCCAGACAAGCTTGTCGCTGTGGCCGCGTTTCCAGCTCCTGCCGATAAGAAGGCTGTCCGGCGCTTCCTGGGTTTGTGCGCCTACTTTCGCCGGTTTATTAAAGGCTTCTCGAAGATTGCGAAACCCGACTCACCTTACAAGGGACGATACGCCATTTGTGTGGCATAATGAGCAACAGTCGGCTTTTGCTGAATTACGACGGCGCCTGCAGTCAGCACCCGTTCCTGGACATTTTGACGATGACGCTGATACTGAGGTGCATACCGACGCCAGTAGCATTGGCCTTGGCGCAGTGCTCGTCCAGCTCCAAGATGGAGTGGAAAGAGTTGCCGCTCCCTGTCCCGTGCCGAGGCGAATTATTCGACTTCGGAGAAAGAGTGCCTCGTGGTCGTGTGGGCGATCAAGTTTTGCCCCTATCTCTATGGTCGTCCCTTCAAAGTAGTGACGGACCACCATGCCCTCTGTTGGTTGGCAACCATGCGCGACCCTTCAGGACGATTGGCACGGTGGAGCGTGCGGCTACAGGAATTTGATATCACCATCGTTTATAAGTCTGGCCGTAAGCATGAAGACGCTGACACGCTGTCCCGGGCACCAATTTATCCTGCTAGTCAGGAAACAGAGGATGATGACGGCTTCCTGGGCGCCATTAGTTCGTCGGACTTGAGCAGACGGCAGCGTGACGACGCTGAGATTCGACCGATCATCGATCATTTAGAGGGCCGCGACACAACCGTACCACGCCATCTGTCCCGCTCGCTGACGTCCTTCTGTCTGCGAGACAACGTGCTGTAAAGAAGAATGCTCGTTCGACCAGCCGTGCTTACCTCTTGGTGGTTCCAAGAGACATGCGTGACGACATCCTCTTCGCTTGCCATGACGAACCGATATCTGGTCATTTAGGCTTTTCACGAACACTCGCTAGAGTAATCGAAATGTACTATTGGCCCGGGCTTTCGGCAAGCGTCAAACAGTACGTTAAAGGCTGTAGTGAGTGCCAGCGCCGCAAGACACCATGCGTTGAACCGGCTGGCTTACTCCAGCCAATTGAAGCACCTCACGCGCCTTTCGACCAAGCCGGCATGGACATTCTCGAACCATTTCTTCTGTCTGCCAACTGCAACAAATGGGTGATCGTCGCGACTGATTATTTAACACGCTATGCTGAAACGCAGGCGATTCCACGAGCCACGGCCTCAGAGGTAGCGCAATTGTTCATGCGCCACATCGTCTTGCCTAACGGTGCTCCCTCCACTGTAATAACAGACAGAGGGGCAGCATTCACACCGCAGCTTATGGACGAAGTTTTTTAATTAAGCAACACCAGGCATCGCAAGACGACCGCGTACCATCCGCAGACCAACGGACTTACCGAGAGACTGAATAAGACGGTCACAGACATGCTCGCAATGTACATCGACGTCCAACACAAAACATGGGATCTGATCTTGCCTTACGTGACCTTCGCGTATAACACCGCCGTGCAAGAGACGACGCGCTTCACGCCCATTCGCCTTCTCTACGGTCGCGAAGTCCAGACGATGCTTGACGCTATGCTGCCGTGTCATGACGCTGACCTATCGACAACTGACGCCGAGGAATTTGTAGAGCGTTCTGAGGAAGCTCGACAGCTCGCGCGGCTGCATATCGGCCAGCAGCAGCAGGCGGACGCACGACGCTACAACATCCGCCACACGAGGAATAAGGATTATAAACAGGGATAAGGTGCCTCAAAAAGGCTGGCCAACGTTTCGATAGAAGGACCTATCTTCGTCAAAGGCGGCCTCGTCGTCCTCGGTGGGTTAGTTTTAAAGGGTTAGTGGAGTTACGTCACGTCGATGTCGGCTGTGGCTGGCTGTAAAGGGAGAGACTGAAAAGAAAATGGGCGCTGGCGCTTGACTGGCTAGGCGCGGTTTCTAAGACGAGGGGACAAGAGCGGGAGAGTGAGAAAGCGGCAAAAAAATTTAAGAAAAGAGAAAAAGAAAAAACGAAAAAACATAAGAGGGGGTTGGGGGAGCGAGAGGCGAGTGAGCGTTCCGAGGTGTCGTGGGCGGCGTGCGTTTGGGTTCCCTGAAGAGCCGGTCAGTGCGTAACAATAAGAGTTGAAAGCATGACTTGAGTAGCGTAGCATCAAGGCATCGGGTAATTTTTCGGCACCTTGACCACAGGGTCTCGCCAATTCTGTATACCGCCGCGACGACGCCTACGGCGAACTAGTGAGGCTAACGTCCCTTGACGGACCAAGCTGCTCCCTGTCAACCACAAAATTACCCGATGCCTTGAGCTACGCTACTCAAGTCATGCTTTCAACTCGTATTGTTACTTGCACACTGACCGGCTCTTCAGGGAACCCAAACGCACGACGCCCACGACACCTCCGAACGCTCACTCGCCTCTCGCTCCCCCAACCCCCTCTTATGTTTTTTTCGTTTTTTCTTTTTCTCTTTTCTTAAATTTTTTTGCCGCTTTCTCACTCTCCCGCTCTTGTCCCCTCGTCTTAGAAACCGCGCCTAGCCTGTCAAACGCCAGCGCTCATTTTCTTTTCAGTCTCTCCCTTTACAGCCAGCCACAGGCAACATCGACGTGACGTCACTCCACTAACCCTTTAAAATTAACCCGCCGAGGATGACGAGGCCGCCTTTGACGAAGATAGGTCCTCCTATCGAAACTTTGGCCAGCCTTTCTGAGGCATCTTATCTCTGTTTATAATCCTTATTCCTCGTGTGCTACTCCATTAGTCAGCCACCTTTTTTTGATTTTGAACATCCGCCACAGGGACGTGTCCTACAACCCCGGGGACCAAGTTTGGGTGTGGACTCCAGTTCGCCGTCGTGGCCTCTGTGAAAAGCTGCCGAGCCGGAATTTCGGTCCGCATAAAGTGCTCCGCCGCGTCAGTGACGTAATCTACGAAGTTGTTCTGGGCACAACATCGCAGACACGGAGTAGGACACAAAGACAACCGAGCTCAGACATAGTTCATGTTTTGCGCATGAAGCCGTACATTGCGCGTCTGTAACTTTTTTTTTTGTTTTTTTCTCTCATTCCCTCCTCTGTTTCTATTTTTCATTTATCTTCGGGAGCTAGCTTGTTTTTTGGTTCATTGACTGTGTCGGCGTGACGTTTACTTTTTTTGTGTACTTTCGCTTTGCCTGCCTTCTTCTTCTTTGTCTTCTACGCCCATTTTTTTAGCACCCAGGCGATGTTTTTCTTCGGAAGTGGGGGGGGGGGGGGGATATTGCCACCTGTAGGTAGTGGGTCGAGGGCAAGAGTGGGTCGAGCCCAAGACAACAAAGAAGACCGCGCGCTCCTTCCCTGCTCGAGCTTTTAATTGAAGCAGAAGTCATGTACGATGTCTATCCAAAGCACAGCTTCTTTACTTTTATTAGCTGCTTCGCAAAAGAGGCCCAATACTTGAAAAAAACTGGATGGAATCGGACAAGAATGCTTCGCATTAATAGTTGGTCTTGCTGTATCGGGACTTATATCTAGCGCATACGACTCGTGTGCTGCGGTGCAAATAAAGTGATGTTGAGTGTTTCGGTTTGGTTTACTTGACATAGCATTCGCTCAGGGGCATACGTGAAGAGCACAAGCCACATAACCTATTGAAGCATGCCTACAACCCAATATACATTTTCGTTTGGGTCGGGCCACTCAAATGCTCTAGACAGAACTTTCTGAATCCAGAAAGTGGTTGGGTTCAATATGGCAACGAGCACACATGACGTGCGAGTGATGTAAACAGTAAACATTCGCTTCGTATCACTCGTCCCACCACCTGCATCGTTACTATAGCCCAGCTAAGAACTCTCGTGTAATCGATGGTGTTGCCTGGTACATGGAGGATTTGGATCGCACAAACATCTCGCTTTACGATTGTTCGTTTGCTCTCTCGTGATCCGCCGGTGCCGCGCTTTCGTCAGCGGGTGTCTGCCTTACGAGGCTGGAGTGCCACTTGAGCACTGTCTACTCAGTGACGTAGGTGGCATAGTGAACGTTCAAAAAGCTAGATGCCTGCACAATGTTGTCCCAGGCATACACATGGGAAAGCGGTTATGTCTCGGCAGCAGGTCACAGCATAGAGAAAGAAATTCAACAAGAGGAGACACTCGGCAAAAACTGGCAACAGGAAACACGTCACCATACGTCACGCTATACTTTTGACACCGAACGTTAGCTGCCGCGAGCATCGAAAAAAAAAAAAGAAAGTGAACTTAAGTTAACAGGCATTCATTTATTTTTTTTAATTCTTTGCCGCGAAAACTAAAACGTTTTGCGTATAAATGAACTTAAGCTTTGCGACTTATTTTCCTTGCCTTACCTAGCCACAGTCAATGACGCGCCAGATACATGCGTCATCCGCCAGACACTCCCCCGAAACCAGCGAGGACGGCTGCGCGCGCGTTTGAGCGCTCGCGCGCGGCGACCCGTCTGTCTCATTTTTTTTTTTCTTTTTTAAATGTAACCTGGTTTATTGGGCTCTCGGCGTATTCTTGCGTTCCTTCTGCACTGGGACAAGACACCACTGCACTATTGGACTACGGCAAGGTGAGAAATCTTGTTTCACAGTCTACGACGCAATTAGGCTTACGGCACGGGACCGAGACTTAAGGCGCAGTTAGCGAAAAACAGCTCGGCCATCCTGGCGCAGTTAATTTGAGTAAATGAATCGTGCTGAGACATGTTTCCGACGCTTCCTAGGGGACTATTGTAACTTATTTCGGTTTTTGAGCCACACTGGCCGCACAGGGCGCCATGTCGCAGTTAGCGAGAACTCAGCCGTGGTGTATAGTCTAGTGCATCTTGCTAGGAGAAGTTTGTGCCACCTTCTCTGACGCCAGACATTACTGAAAAGTAATTTCGTTACTTTCTGGGGTACTTTTGAGGCACGCTGGCCGGACAGCGCGCTGTGACGCAGTTAACGATAAGCAGCTCGGCCGTGGTGATAAAGTTAGTTTGGCGTGTAATGAATCTTAGAGGGACAAGTCTGTGACGTTTTTTTGTGGCTCCGCAACATATACTTTCTTTCGGTACTCACGCCTGTTGAAAACGCGATGGGCGATTGCTAAGAGTGATAACATGGGGTGTGCTGCTGGCGCTGGCAGAATGCGCGAACGACGAACATATCAGAATCTTGTAATCCGAAAATTACGTCTTCTAAAGGACTGAAAAAAGGCATTGCACCCACGCATTTGTCTTGAGTGCCTTTTGCGTCCGTTTCTGTGTATGTCGCGTACCGTCGCGTCGCCCGAGGCCAAGTTTTGGAAACGCGAAGTCGCTCGTGTATTTGTGCTGCCTAAGTGCCGGAAATAATGCCCGTAAATTGGGGAACGCTTGGAAATCAGATGTTTTCATATATGTTTGGGATGAGTCGGGTATTTTCTACGCCATGTATGTAAAAGCGAATTGCTTTTGTTTGTAATGCCGCCCATTCACCGCTTTCGCACGTTTCGCCTCGCAGTATTCCTATGTCTAAATACCAAAATGACTCATGCTTGTAACATGCTGTTACGTGCTTGCAAATGTACATGCTTGTAATTTATTTATTTTTTTCAGCTGGTACCGTCCGGTGGAGCTTCATACAGGAACGACTGCCTTACCTGCTGGTGTCACAACGTTGGATGAACGCACAAAAAGCGCGGAACGAGCTTTTATATAGAGCAAAATAAATATTTCCTCATTGCACGAAAGGTCTTGCGTCTACTTTGTGAAATTGCACGTGGCACAGATTCGATGGGACTTTTACGAGATCGTTCGCAATCATTTTTACTAAATAATAAACCGATTCTGCACGAAGAGCAAAAAAAAAAAGGAAAAGGGGGGGAGTGGGGGGGGGGGGGCGGCCGGCGTGCTAGCTTGCGTTCAAAATACGCGCGCCCAAAACCGAAACCGGAAGTGATGCAAGTGATCGACACCGACCGCTTGGCACGCTGCAGTCAATTCGGCCGCTGGGCCCTATGGGAGTGTCCCCTCTTGTTGAATTCCTTTTTCTATGGTCACAGCTTCAGTGACAAGGTGTGCGTACGATGATGGTTTTGGTCGACTTGGTGGAAGTTCATATTTCACAAGCAGCAGCGCCAACTAGAGGAGGACGAAGAAAAAGGATCACAACGCAAGCGCCATGCTCTTCATCCTCGTGTAGTTAGTGCTGCTGCTGGTCAATTATGTGCTGTTGTGTCTGGCGGTCCCTCGGGACAAAGGAGGCCGGCGCTGACTCAGACGCGCCAACCTGGCGCCCTTTCTCGCGGCCGAGAATTGTCACCTGGGACTGAGGGATTAGCAGTTGGTCTCCGGGCTACCTCATGCGTGGCTAAACGGCAGCGTCGCCCCTTGGTGCGGTCCCGTGAATTACCAGCGCCGCCCGAACCACGACGACGCTACGCCGACTGCTGCCTTTCGAGACAGCCACCGCCCTACCTGGTTCCGCGAACTGACCACTATGGAGAGGCGAATCTTGAAAGGGGCCCGCGTCTGGCAATCCCGGGGGAACGACATCAACGTTCGGTTCCCAAGGTGTCAACCGCTGCCTGGTTCCCTCGTCGAATGAAAGAGGGAAACGAAAGGGATAAAACAGGGGACTTGAGTGTTGTGAGGAGGCTTGAGGCTTGACCATGTAGAGCACGCTTGACGATGTAGAGCACGCTTGACGATGTAGAGCACGCTTGACGATGTAGAGCACGCTCGACCATGGAGAACGCTCGGAGATGTAAACGCTACCACATGCAAAGATGTTAGCACGTAGACGGCTCCAATATCATGGAGCCCATCTTGTAATATACCATGTACAGTGTATATAAAACAGTTTTCTAATCTCCCTGGATAACTCCTCCTCTTGGCACCTGGCACGGCATCATACATGGAAACCTTCGTGGACACCACGGACAATCGCCATTCGCAACAGTGGTGGCAGCGGTGGGATCGGCCTGCGTTGGCTACATCGGTGTGGTGAGTGCTACGTGTTTGCTTCTCTTTTCGCCAGACTCATTAGCGCAGGTGACTAAGTCGGTAATGGTGGTTTGGTGTTGTTAGTGATTTTGTCTCACAGACCAAGAATACAGTGTCTCGTGGGCTGAATTACTAGTGGAGAAGAAACACAGGGTGCACTGTAAATACGGATAAGTTTGAAATCCAGGAACTCCTTAAAAGTTGTGAGCCGATGGGCATTTTGGTTGGCCCTGCGGTAGGCAAAAGTCAACAATTGGAGCTTTTACAGCATCAGGAAGTGAGTTGGGAGAAGGCCGGAGAGGCCAGGAAAATTGTTTCATAAGGAAGGAACGAAGAGAGAAATTCTTCGATCTCCTGATGGTAGCGATAAGGACGGGCTTAGTGCCTGAGTTTGCGCTTCATGTCGCCAGAACTCTCTAGTACAAGTAGGTAGTTGCTAGGAGAGTAACTTTGTGTTTTCTGGCGGGCACCATTTTGGGAAATTCACCTTCTTTAAATAGCGAATTTTAGGAAGGGTGACTTTTGAAGGCAAACGAGATCGCTATGGAGAAATTCAGAGTGCAGGACCTCCTTCTAATTTGCGAGGAGTTAGGCATTTCGGTCGACTCCGCAAAAAGGAAAGAAGCGGTTCTCGACGTCATGAAGGTAGAAGAGGTGACGGTCGAGGAAGCTGATGAGGCTTGGGAGACAATAGAGGAAAGAAAGCAAAAGGCAGAGGAGTGCAGGAGGCGCGAGCTTGAAGCTGTAGAGAAGCGCGAGAGGCGCGAGCGTGAAGAAGCAGAAAGGCGCAAGCACGATGCCGAAATTCGCGAGAGGCGCGAGCAAGAGGCAGCGCAACGGCACGCTCTTAGGATGAAAGAGCTCGAACGGGTAAATCAGATGCTCAGATGGCGGACAGCGCGACGCCAGCTCCACACTTTCGAGACAGACGAGGGTATTGTTAATTTCCTCGCCGGTTTTGAACGAGTGTGTGAGAAAGAGGGTGTCAGCCGGGACTCGTGGGCCGAGCGATTAGGAGCACTTCTCCCGTTTAGCGTCGGCGCGTGTTTCGTGCATTGCTTGTCCGAGGAGAAAGCGCGCGACTACGACAGGGCTAAGAGGGCTTTGTTCAGACGCTTTGGTGTAGCATGGCAGGCCGACTTCGAAGGCCCAAAAGACAATGAAAAAGGCGAGCCTGTTGAAGAAAACAGTAGCACTGAGATGACTAGGGTAGAAAGCTCTGGAAAAGGTGTGATGCAAGTGGCACACACACAAAGCGAAGAGAGCGGCGGTTTTCCCGCACCAGAAACGGAAGGCCCTTTAGGCCAAGTGTGTACGGCGGCGGCAATTTCGGCCAGCCTGCCAGACAAGGTCACGCATTGCTTCTCGAATAGGTCGGAGCAAATGCTGAGGCAACCGGGAAAATCCACCACCAGCAAGGGAGCTTTCAGGGCGAAAGCACGTGAGGAGACTCAGAGACTGATAGGCGCATTCCCTATTGAGCAGCGGTCACAGGACCATGGAACGATTCCAGAGGCAGCTGTAAGCAGTGATGAGTTAGACGTGTTAGTAGCCGGAAGCGAGGTGAATGCGGTCACCGAAGAGAGCGCTGGTTTTCCCGCCCTAGAACTCGTGGCCGACTTTGAAGGCCAGCGAGGAATTCTGCATGCAATCGAGGGCAGTGGTAGAGCTAGGCCCGTTGAAGATAGACTTGATGACGAGCTAAGATGCTCAAAGATCAAATCTAGTTATGCTCTAGTAGAAAGGCAGTCGCACTGTGAAACCCGAGAGGGTAACGAAATTTCAAGTGTGTGTGCCGATGCTGCTGACTCTAGGAAGCATGCCAAAAAGAAAACGCGTAGGCGCAAGACGAGAAAGGCGGACGCGGTCAGTGCGTCTAGAGTCAAACGTGCGAAGCGCCAAGGCGACATTAGTAAACGCGCTAAGATCATGATCCAGCCAGATAATGTGAAAAAGCGAAGGAGGGTAACTCCCAAGCTTAGGCGTTTGCTAAGGTCAAGGATCGGCGTGACACACGTCGCGAAACGGAGAGTTTCCCGAAGACTCAGGCGTAGTGCCCGTCGCCTGACCGCAACGCGTAAAGTGCACTGTAGACAGAGGGATGGTAACTGTCGCCTAACCGCCTCGCGTACAGCGCATTGTAAGCAGAGGGACAAAGGGAAGCGTCCTGCAGTAGGCTGTTACAATGGCCGATCACTCGCGGCGGAAATGAAAGGCGACTGCCTAGCAGATAATAGGACAGTGCGCGCACGGGTCTGTCAGTGCATCCCCCTCCCAACACTTGGAAGCGGCTGTCCTAAAGTCGCAGCTACAAGGTGTGTCAGGCAAATCAGCGGATTTTGCCTTCTTCGCGACAGCACCTTGCGAAATCCCCGGAATGCGCGACCCCCTCGAGTTCGTTTGAAAGAAAGGGGTGCGATTGGGGCCCGAGAATACGTAAACAAGGAAGACGGGTAGCATTTTCTTCTTTTGTATTCATTTTGTGGGAGATGGGTGTTGAATGTTTGACAGGCGTAAAGAATGTCGCAGTTTTGTTATGTTGTTAACCTCTTCGGCTCAGGTTAGACCAACTATTTAAAAGGGAGTGTGTACGCAGCGACAGGTAAAGAATTGAAATGCAAAGTGTCAGTTGCATATAGTTTTGCATGTCACGCGCAAGTTGCGCAAGTTACTGTTTGCGCGAGTTTGTAGTAAGTCGTAAATAGTTTGCCCACCTGTTTATTTGGCAATTTCGGTATTAGGTAAGGAATATGTAGCTCTCTTATGCTAAGTGTTACGGACTATGAATTACTGAAGGCCAGCTCTCCCTTCGCCTTCCTGATCTGTGGAAGCTCTAATTCATAATTACTTAGCTTCATTACATAAACCCAGTCAGTGTCTATTTGCGAAGACACATCATCGGAAGTTTTTTGGTACTTGTCCGGATCAACGCGCACCTTGTGTTTCAGGGTTGTTTTGAGATAGGGGCAGTCAGATTTTTGGAATTGATAAAGTCTGGCGATGAGAGGGGCTTGCAGTGGCGCTTGCAGCATTGTGTGTGGCTGACAAAGGTCGCTCCTTGGAGCTTGGAGCTTGTCATTTCTGCAGCCCAGTCTGAGCCCACCTATGAAGAGGCCTTTGGCGGGAAGATCATCATTCCTGGAAGCAGCGGCCCCATGGCTTTGAGCGAAGCAGGCATCAAACCGGCCGAGCTGCATAGAACAACTCGACCTCCCGATGCATCATCTGGCGGCGGGGGTGCTGTTGTGTCTGGCGGTCCCTCGGGACAAAGGAGGCCAGCGCCGACTCAGACGCGCCAACCTGGCGCCCTTTCTCGCGGCCGAGAATTGTCACCTGGGACTGAGGGATTAGCAGTTGGTCTCCGGGCTACCTCATGCGTGGCTAAACGGCAGCGTCGCCCCTTGGTGCGGTCCCGTGAATTACCAGCGCCGCCCGAACCACGACGACGCTACGCCGACTGCTGCCTTTCGAGACAGCCACCGCCCTACCTGGTTCCGCGAACTGACCACTATGGAGAGGCGAATCTTGAAAGGGGCCCGCGTCTGGCAATCCCGGGGGAACGACATCAACGTTCGGTTCCCAAGGTGTCAACCGCTGCCTGGTTCCCTCGTCGAGTGAAAGAGGGAAACGAAAGGGATAAAACAGGGGACTTGAGTGTTGTGAGGAGGCTTGAGGCTTGACCATGTAGAGCACGCTTGACGATGTAGAGCACGATCGACCATGGAGAACGCTCGGAGATGTAAACGCTACCACATGCAAAGATGTTAGCACGTAGACGGCTCCAATATCATGGAGCCCATCTTGTAATATACCATGTACAGTGTATATAAAACAGTTTTCTAATCTCCCTGGATAACTCCTCCTCTTGGCACCTGGCACGGCATCATACATGGAAACCTTCGTGGACACCACGGACAATCGCCATTCGCAACAGTGCCAACAAGCTCCACTTCAGATGTAACGGCTTGAGAACGATACCGGACTGTGTGTGCCTGTCACGTGCACGTAGCAGACTTGTTCGGTAACCCAGCTCCGCTTCCTCTTTTTGTTGCTCATGCAGTTTTGGCAACATGGTTTCGATGAACGCGACGCCGAACCTGCAACACCTGCAGGTTGGTTTCTGTCCACTGTTTTAATGCGAAAGCATTATATCCCCATTACGCGAAAATCCGGCATTGTCATCGGCGGCCTGACCGAAAGATGGTACCAAAAATGGCAAATGGCTCAAAGAGTAAAAACACGTTAAAAATGCTCGGACTGACCTCAAACTTCTCAAGCAGGTTTCTGCAAAGGAAATATTTATTGGAAGTGAAAATGAAATTTGGTACATATCGGTCTGGGTGGGAACCGAACCCGAGCCGGCGAGGTGCGAGACGACCACGCTTCCCCGACGTCACGGTGGCTCCACGGTTATGGTTGACTAAACTTGTGCCTCGTTCGTTCTCCATTGCACACGTCACATCACTGATTCGCTGCCGCCATCGCGTCACCTGCTCTTCGGATTTCATCGGTGCTGTGTCTACTAGGATGTTCTCCGAAGCGTCTCCCTCATCGGCAGCTGTGAAACGTGGTCGTCAACAAGAGCACGCCTCAGCAAACAAAGCAAAGGAATACAAAAAAAATCATCATTCTGCAGCAAAATGGTCCGAATGTTTCCGGTCTGTGGACAATGTATACGCAGACACACAGACCGATTCAGCAGGAAGAACTTTAATGCGTGTCAAAAACATAAATCGAAAACATTTCACAGAAGGGATCATAATGCTTTCGCATGCCCACACGTAAGCAGTCTTACGTGTCTCTGCTGAATTTCGTTCGACCAGCCAACAATACTGTTGGCTGGTCGAGCTGAATGCTTCGTTACTTGAAAAACTTCCGGGAAAAGATGTAGACATACAGGTGTGACCTTTTAATAAGCTGTCAGTTGTTGGAAGCACTCATGTCGGCCGTTTTCCGTCTGGCATGACTGCTCTGGTGGTCGTTTTGGGGCAGATCTTTACCCTACTCTGCCTTTTGAGGGTTAGTTGCTCTGTCTGTTCGCTTCACCAAAAGATATAATGATTCATCACTGTTAGTGAAAGAAATTTTATACGGTAAATGAACTAAATGAAGTACAGACAAACCCGATAGACCGAGACGCAATTCTTGGCGCCACGAAATAGTTTGGTTTCCCCATGATCGCCCATACGATTCAATGAATTTCGCATAAGTAAAGAAATCTGCAAGAACATTCGTCACCATATTATCTTTCTTTGTAATGCTAACAGAGATAAAACATTGGCTCAAGTGTACTTTCTGCTCATTGAAATTGCGTAAACTACCTTCGCAGCATGTTTGTGAGGCCACTGCCATTTTTATTTTGCAAAGAGGAAAGCGCCAGAAGCGATTGATGTTGCCAGAAACGCTTCATTGCCCGCTCCTTGTTTGTCTATCGCCTATTTAAAACGGACTGCCCGCATCGCTGTGGTCCTCTCCCAACGTGTGATGCCGCTTTATTTGCGTGCACTGCAAACTCTGCAGCTTGGTGTGCATATTGATCTGTAGTGTGCGGAAGAAACAAAGTGCAGCAAGAACAAAAGTCCTTGTCCCATTGACGTGGACTTTTTTATCCCCCTCGGGCGCGAATTATGATCGTCTAAAAATGTATCAATTATACACAGCTTCATGCCAAGGCAACCTACACTCCGATGAAGAATTTGGAGATTTTGCGATGAGTTATATAATTATAGAGTAATTCTTTATTTATTTATTAATCAGTTCAGCTTTATTTTCGCACAAGTTTCAATCACAGGTTTGAAGCGCATGCATAATTTTATAATGGACTGCATTCATTATGAGCAAAGAAAAATCAGTAGGGGTGTGCGAATACTCGAACAATTCGACTCGCGAGTTGAATATCTACTACTATTAGATTTTTTCGAATATTTGGTATATTTGATTTAGAGACCCGCACAGCACCCCATCTTGCAAATGCCGTGTAGCCCTCGTACGCGAGATGGTGCAAGCAAGCACCTCTCCTTGTTTATATCTGCGAGTGCTTCCCGACGTCGGCCCTACGCGGGGATGGCATACACAGCGCCTGACAACAGCGCCGCCTCTGTCAGTACAAAGTTCGTCCAGGTTGACAGGACCGATTGAAATGATGAAGTGGCGCAGACACAGGGAACCGCACAGCAAAAGCAGCGCGTATTTAGAAAGCTCAAAAGCATGTTCACAGATCGGGTCAATTAGAAGCTGGAAAGCACACAGATTGTGTTAGATGCATGGCGACGAACTTGAGCCGCATCAACCAGCATCAATCTAAACCATACGCGTGTACTCGGGTATCTCCGGCAAGCATTCCTCGTCGGATTGCGGCCTGTTATCACATCGACCAGCGGGGAAATATCGCTACGGCCATGGCTTAGGCCATTAGGCCTAGTCGGTGCTGCTTCCTCGAGGCGTCGACGACTACTTGCGGTTTGGTGCCAAGTCGCCACCGATCTAAATTCGCAGCAGCTGAGCAACACTTGCAAAACCGACATACCGCCGCGCATACGAAAGCGAGTGTACGGGATGGCAACAATACTCACTGCTGCCATCTTTGCGTCACACCGTACGGCGACCTCCCGAAGCCGTTCGTTGAAGCACAGAGGTCTTTTCGGCACCCAGTACACAGAGGTACTGTGAGCTGTTACGTTTGGCCGAGTTGGGTTCCAAGCCGGGAGAAGAAGACGCCGGGAGAAGGAAGAACGTACTTTTAATGCGGCATGCTTGCCGAGAGTAGGTGTACAAAAGCCGCCAACGGCGTGATCCGCAGTCCTTTATAAAGGAACGCCGTGATCAAAAGGCGAGGGAAAACATATCAGCGCGCATGCGCGAAACAGATTATCGTCCAGAACAGATGAGCCAGACTTGGGGTGCCGGCTGATAAGCGGTGCGCAAACGCAACAGCGCCGAAACGTCAATCACCTGAGTTGTACGAAAGCGCATTACGTCTTCCGACGCATATTTTATAAGCCCATAATGCATTCGTTCATTGTGAACGAGGCACCCGTACTGGGCGCCGAAACGTCAATCTGTTGTTTTTGCGTTCTTCAGTTGGCAAGCGTACGTTTATTCAGCCACGATCTTTCCTCGCCAAACGAGTTTTCGTCAAATCCTAGACTTCAGAGGTCTCTCTTGATAGCCTCGAGAGACTTGCTTTGGGTATACACGGTGGGTGCGAAAGTGTCTTCTCCCGATTTAAGAATCCTTGACAGGTGGCAAATCACGCCGAACTTGATAATGAAATGGTGCTTTCTCTTTAACGGCGCCGTTGACGTGCACAGCGCCAGTGATGGCTACGCGCAAGTGTTGGTCAACTCGATGCGTGGCCCGCACTTTTGTCTGTCGCAAAGATTGGCCTTACGATAACACGCGGTACCTGCCGTAAAGATGGAACGACCCTGGTATATTTTAGAGGAAAACTGGAAACAAAAGGGTGGCTGCTTGGGCTGGTTGGCGAAACATTTGGACTAGAAAAAAATGCTTTTATTGTGCCAAACGCAGGAAGGAAGAAGGTGACAGGACAGAACACACTGTCCTGTCGCCTTCATGCTCCCTTTCTGCGCTTCGC
Organism: Dermacentor silvarum; assembly: GCF_013339745.2. Classification (NCBI taxonomy): domain Eukaryota; kingdom Metazoa; phylum Arthropoda; class Arachnida; order Ixodida; family Ixodidae; genus Dermacentor; species Dermacentor silvarum. The sequence continues at coordinate 388,461,920 of NC_051154.1, read as the reverse complement.
GCACCAAAAAAAGGTTTTTTTTTTCTTGTCTAAAGAATGGAAAGCAAAACTTAATAGTCAATAAATTTCCTGAAAAACCTAGTCCAGTATTAAACTGAGAACCTAATTCTTCTTTAATACAACAAATCGCCACAATTTTATTTAGCTTCAGAGGTACACAGCACTTTATTCTATTCAACAGATTTTCTATTGATAAGAAAATCTTTTCCAGACCTTCATGTACTAGAACTGAACTATCAGTGCTTCCATACTAATTTGGAATTCCTGTTAATAAGAGTAGACTTCTGTATATCTGGATTTGTATTTGCTTAAGGTATTAACATTCTTATTATGCAATGCTAGGGGATTCCTAAGTATGTACAGCAGTGTTTCTTTTTTTTCCCAAAGTTAGTAAGCATAACTTTTTTCGAAACATTTTCTATTATTTGATTCGATATTCAGCATTTTCTTTTTCATTCAGTTCAAAATCTACTATTGAGTATTCATACACCCCTAAATTGATTTCTATATTGCTGCCGGAATGTGCCCAATCAAATGTCTTGCCAAACATGGTATACAGTACCTTCAGCAATGTGGTCATCCGTAGCAGTACGGCGCACATTGGAAATCAAATCAAGGCACGTGGAGCTTGCAGGGTGTTCAATTCACCTGAAGTTCAATGTCTGCTGCTTTTTCTTCGTCCCCACTCGTAATAACCGGCAAGAACAAGAGGCATCCACAAATGTGGTCATGGCGCCTGAAGTGGTCATAATGCATGAGATGATGGCCAAAGCTTGGGCTGTTGTGCTTCCAGCCGTGATTGGGAATTGAGGCCTTCTTCTGTCCCTGAAAGTGAGAATATTGTCCCTGCTTCAAAAAACACGGTTTTCAGTACCAGCTAGCAGCCAGAGTGGGCAGGTTTGGCCTCGTCTAATGTAGATTTTCCCAACGGGGCCATATTCTTGGCGTGTCACTTTCGGACGCGTTGACGTCTACGGGCGACAGCGTTACTATAGCACTGTGCCAACACAGTGTACTCATTACGGGAATGCTGTTATGTGCTTCAAACAAAGTTGATCGTAGACGCCAACTTTTGCAGTGCCGAATCACGTAAAGTGTCGCGAAAGTGATCATATTCCCACAATATTAGTTGAGAATGAGTGCAGTAATCACTGAGTGAAGCATGGGGTGAAATTTGTAATGTGGACAGCGTTGTTCCGGATAGCCTCTCGAGCAAGGCTCTCCAAAGTCGGCTAACTAAGTTTGTACAGGAACGTTTCGTTTTGCACTGTATTCCATGTGTCTGCAGTATAATTTTTCTAAAACGCAATTCTCGTGGAAGCGAATTATTTTTTGTATATCCCGCCGGATAATTCAAACCTGAACGGCAGGGGCTCCGGAAGTGTATCTGATGTGGAGGGGGGGGGGCAATCTCTGGGGGCTCATGTCGCATGATGTAGTTCACCTTTCTTTATATATATATATATATATATATATATATATATATATATATTGCGAGACAGCTGTTCGACCTCGACGGTTTATTATGCAGGCCGCGCGCCGAAGCGAATGGCGCTGGCCATGATGATGAGTATATACAGATGAAGAAGATGATGGGGTAATATAATGCTCACGCAATTACCCCCGCGCATGGAAGCTGCCAACCTGGCCGCTGGCTATGGCGGCGACCGCCGTATGCAAGGCTTTAAACGTGAAACATACACAATCTCTGTGGTACGGCAGCGGCCGTCCAAAGGCGTAACAACGGGCGTGACACGATAGTTAACTGGCGAAGTCTGTTCATGAACTGTGTAGGGCCCAACAAAACGGGACTGAAATTTCTCGCATAAGCCAGGAACGCGAACTGGAGTCCACAGCAACACTTCGTCTCCAGGCTCGAAGGAAACGACACGGTGGGATGCATCATAGCGAGTTTTGCGGTCTTGTTGACTGGCGTCGGTGTTGAGGCGGGCGTGTTGGCGACACTGGGCAATGCGCAAAACAAATTGCTCACACATTGATGTGGACGAGGGCACGGGGACGTCAAAGAAAGAGACGTCGAGGACAGTGGTCGGTTGACGACCATACACAAGGAAAAAGGGCGAGTACCCCGTTGTGCGTTGGACGGCCGTGTTGTAAGCGAAGGTGACGAAGGGGAGAATAACATCCCAATTTGTGTGGTCAGGGTTGATGTACATTGAAATCATGTCGGACAGCGTACGAGGAAAGCACTTTGTGAGGCCATTAGTTTGACGGTATTGATTTGAGGGTTTGAGGGATTTGAGGGTATTGATGGTATTGGACGCACGGAGAGCATCGTTGAGAAGTTTAAGACAGAAAGGTCCTGCCGCGGTCACTGAAAAGGATACGTTGGGCCCCGTGTCGTAAAAAGATGGCTTCCAAGAAAAGGCATGCAACCTCCGCTGCGGAACCGGAAGGTAGTTTGGCTGTTTCAGCGTACCGTGTCAAGTGGTTTACAGCTGTGACAATCCATCGTTTACCACCAGCCGATAAGGGAAGTGGTCCATACAAGTCGATACCAACGACAGCGAAAGAAGCTTCAGGACACGGGACAGGTTGTAGCAGTCCAGCCGGAGGTGAGGTCAGTCGTTTGCGGTGTTGGCAGATCGAACAGGAAGCCACGTATTTTGCTACGCTTGTTGCAAATCCACGTCAAGAGTAGCGGCTGCGAATTCGCTCATAGGTTTTATGGAAACCAAAGTGACCGGCAGTGGGATCGTCGTGAAAGGGCTCCAGTATCTGGGTCCGAAGTAATCGGGGAACTAGAGGGACCCAACGGTGTCCTTCGGGATGAAACACGTACCGGTATAGCACCGAATTTTCAATCTTGAAGTTCTTCAACTGTCGACGGAGTCGAGCCCTAGATGTGCGAGAGGATCCTCCCAAAAAAGTTCCATAACGGAGTGGCAGTAGGAGTGACAACGTTGGCAAGTTGCAAACGTATGAGAATGGCTTGGTGGGAGCCGGTCGAGAGCTGCGAGTGAAGGAAATGCAGGCGACACGTCCGGTGGGTTGCTCATGGAAGGTGGTAAGCAGGCAGTGTTTGAAGAGGGTGGTAGGGAACAACGAGAGAGAGCATCGGCATCCTGGTGTTTCTTTCCAGTCTTGTAGGTGACGTCGAAGTCGTATTTTTGTAAACGAAGTATCCAACGGCCGAGACGTCCCGTTAAATTTTTTAGCGTTGCAACCAGCACGAGGCGTGGTGATCAGTAACAACCGTAAAGTGGCGGCCGTGCAGATAAGGCCGGAGTTTTTGGACGGACCAAACAATGGCAAGGCACTCTTGCTCGGTAATGGTATAATTTTTCTCTGCAGGTGTTAGCGTGCGGCTTGGGTATGCGACCACACGTTCTTCGGAAGTTTGCTGACGTTGCAGAAGAACAGCGCCGATACCATGGCCGCTCGCGTCAGTATGTAGAAGAGTGGGTGCGGTGTTGTCGAAATGACAAAGCACAGTATCGGACGTAAGGGCACGCTTTAGGGCGTCAAAAGCAGTTTCGCATTCGTCCGACCATACATAGGCAGCTCCAGAAGGAAGTAGTTGATGGAGCGGCGTCGCAATGGTGGCAAAGATACGTATGAAGCGCCGGAAATACGAAGCTAGGCCAAGGAAGCTACGCAAGTCTTTGGCGCGTTGAGGCATGGGGGAGCCCAGGACAGCGGTAATCTTATCGGGGTCACGTCGAATTCCCTCCTTGCTGACAAGGTGTCCGAGCACTTTAATGGTTTTGCTGGCGAAGTGGCACTTTTCTGTATTCAGCTGAAGGCCAGCAGCAGAGAGGCATGTTAAGACTTCGTCGAGGCTCTGCAAGTGCTGATGGAAGGTCGACGAAAATATGACGATGTCGTCAAGGTAGCATAAGCAAGTCTTCCACTTCAGGCCCCGTAGTACAGTGTCAATCATCCGGTCAAATGTGGCGGGAGCATTACACAGGCCGAAAGGCATTACGTTAAATTTGTAAAGTCCATCGGGTGTGGCAAAGGTAGTTTTTTCCATGTCTGCTTCGTGCATGGGGATCTGCCAGTATCCGGAGCGTAGATCAAGGCTGGTGAAATACTCCCCGCTTTGTAATGAACATAACACATCATCGATTCGGGCAGTGGATATATATCTTTGCGGGTTATTTTGTTCAATTCACGGTAGTCTACGCAAAATCGCACTGAGCCGTCTTTCTTACGCACCAAAACGACAGGTGGAGACCAAGGGCGTGAGGAAGGGCGGATGATGCTTCGTTTCAGCATGTCGGCAACGTGTGTGTGGATGATCTGGCGTTCGGCGGAAGAAGCACGATATGGCCGCCGGCGCACGATGGAAGTTCCATCTGTGTGTATGCGATGAGCCGTTGCAGGAAGAAGTACTGGCTCAGTGGTTGTGTTGAGTACAGCCAAAGTGGCCGTGCCGTTGGTGAAGCGAACAAGGCTAGGTGCCAGAGCAATCCTTTTGGATAGGCTTCGAGCTGATGTTACAACTAAAACGTCACCATCGGCGATGTCAGAGTTAACTACAAGAAGTTGTTCGCGGCCAGGAGGCACCATACAATCGTCAGCAGTTCGTAAGCGAAGGCGCGGGTCGGGCACGTCGTCAGAATTGTCGGTCTCGGTCAAGTTAACGAGGCGTTGACGGCACGAAATGAAAGCAGACGCCGAAGAGAGAAAGTCCCACCCTAGTATAAGCATGTGAGCACAGGAAGTCAATACTGCGAACTGGATATGGTGGCGAATCCCGTCAATCGAAACTCGAACGGTGCATTGCGCCGATGGCCGAATCACAGCATTTGCGCCATGTAGAATAGCTCCATTGTAAGGTGTAGTAACCTTGCGTAGACGAGAGCATAAGTCAGCGTGGATAACAGAAATAGCTGCACCCGTATCAATCAATGCAGGAACTGGTACACCTTCTACACACACTAATAAAGTATTGGCCGGGCACACTGGAGGAATGGTAGTCTGTGCGGGCCATGCAGCTTCGTTCCGATACCGTCATTCCGATTGAGGGTGTTATCTGTCATTTGGATTAGGAGGGATTCCAAGTGGTGTCTTGAAGTCAAATTTCTTTCTTTTCTTTCTTCCTTGATTTCATCGTGAACAACGCTCCCGTCAGGGGAGCCGAAACGTATTTTCTTGTATTTTTTTATTGGTCGGTGTCCTTCTTTTTGCCCTTCTTCATATACACATATCAACCATATTAAAACGATGCACAGAATTAAAAACCGACACTTTCCCTTTAAATTTGGGTCATACAGATGAATTTTTTATACATATATATACTAGATGGTGCGCCATCATGTCAAACGAAACATGGCCAATTGCACTCCCACTTTCACAACCAATTTTCACTACGCTCACTCCATGTGGCAAAGGCGGTTTTTGCCGAACCAGAATAAAACGCACATTTCAAGCTACACGAGGGATAGGTTAATGATATAAATCGTGTTTTTCTAGAAACATGCTTACACCGACATTTGTTAACTTCTTGCTTTTCATGGGCTTGGAAAGGGGCAAGGAAAAAGGGAGAGAACGAGAGACATCCTAAAGTCGGGGCGCTGAGGCGCGCTCCTGCAAGGGCTATCTACGTAGAAAAAGCACCGAAAAAGAAAGTCTCAGAAGTCGCAAGCTTCCAGAAAATTTTGTTTCATGGCAAAAACAGGAAACAGACACCGATGTAGGTGAATTTCTGTCTGCTTAACTGACGTTCCGGATCGCGCACGTACCTGAACCTTCATTTCATTTTTATTTTTAGTTTTTGTTAAATTTTTAGCATTGTTTTTTCTTTAGCCTTGTTCACAATTCGCAACAAGGTTTCAGTGTGGGGCCTAAACGACAGGAAAAAAACAATGTATGCCTTTGTCGGCGTCTGTTTCCTGTTGTGGCATGATTCTTCCCGATCAGACGAGATTTCGTCAGACCCTCGACTTCAAAATTTTGTTTCGTTTGCTAGCCTCACGGGTGGTGCGAGGGGAGAAGAGGGGGTGGGGGTCGGAACAGCTTTGAGTGGAGCGGCATGCCCCAACTGGTTTAGAACCTGTGGGGGCAATACTGCCCCCACTGCCAAACCCCCCGGGTTCCGGAGCCCCTGCTGACAGGTCAGCATGGTCAGGTTCACGTAGAGTTCAGCTTGACCTATATTCTGAACCCAACATGACCCCTTTTCGTGGCAGCAAGTCTCGGCGGAGCTTAGGGGGCGGTGAATACGTTGAACACATGTCGTCGCCGTCCGAAAACACTCATTTTCAGCCTGCCCTTGTAAGATCTTCAAGCCTATAATGGTAGCTCATAATTAGAGGCCGGATCTTTAGGCATTAAAGGCATTAAAGTTTTGGCGCCAAAAATAGGCAGGCAAAACAATGTTTTAGGCCTCCAACGTCGTAAATATAGGCACAATAGACCTTTACATAAATGCAAATTATTTCAAACGAACACGTGCGCGACCTGTATCTACGAAAAAAAAAAACAAGAAATGTTATTGTGTATGAGGGCACAAAGGCGCCTACAGTAGAACATAGCCGTGCAATTGCCCCATAAACTGCTGGACTATAATGACGATCAATTGGCTCAATTCTACAAGCACATACAATTCTACAATTCTACAATTCTGGCTCATATTCATGTTCAACGGCCACTGTACTCGAGCGTCGCATGTAGTGAAACAGGCATGAAAAAGAATACTTGAAAGTTAGGAATACTGATTAAAAAAATGCTACATTATGTCTGCCTTACGCAATTAAATTAAGACATAACCAAAACAGATAAATAATAAATGCAAGAGCGACTACGATTTATTAAGAAATTAACATAAAAATTTAATTACGGTGTTCTGCGTGCCAAAATCACGATCTGATTATGAGGCACGCCGTAGTGGGAGACTCCGGAAATTTTGACCACCTGGGGTTCCTTAAAGTGCACCTAAATCTAAGTAGACGGGTGTTTTCGCATTTCGCCCCCATCGAGAAATTAACATGTTCTTACTTGAGGGCTGTTAGGTACAACTCTGGCAATTTTCTCATGTACAATGACATTATCCGAATTGAACAGGCAAAACGTCCCAACACTGCCAAATACACTTCCACCCATTTGAAGTGCACCTGTTTGAAGAAATCTGTTTAGAGGGCACGCGGAACGTAGTCTAAGAATCACTGTGAAGATTTTGGAAACAATAGCAAACTACCACCATCTCCAGATTTTTGGATTCAAAATTGTGCCACTTGTCACTGAGAATGATCTTGTACGCTGAGAAGGACTGCTTGACGGTGGTGAACCCCTTAAAAAGTAAATTACAAACAAAACAAAAGCCGCATGCGCATCCCAGTTTTCTTTCTTCTTTTGCTCTTCACTCTCTTTTCCCCTGACGGGTCTCCGCGGTTTGGAATTCGCCAACCGCTCGCGCCATGTCAGCGCGGCGGCTTATGCTGCCCGGCGCCTCCCATTTCACTGCTGCTAGCGGTTGTTTTCCAGGAGTTGGTTGAACTAGAGGACTAGGTTAAACCCCATAGAGTTCCGAACAGTCAATGTTACCCGGTAACATGAATAACGGTCTCTAACTGCACTCGAAAGCGAAACTTGAGGGTAAATAGTGTTCATATAGGCGCCGACATTGAAAATAGGCATTTATAGCCATTTAAGCACAAAGACCAAAATAGGCATTTATAGGCACTATAAGAACACTATAAAAGCCCTTCTTAACCTCTAATTCGTCCTCGTATATCAAAGTGGGGCGATAGGAGCGCAAGGAACAAAAAAGGCATTTGCCTAAAATCCGGTCTCTACAGTCATAATGTCCGATTACGGTAGTTACCCAACTGTAAAGTGCGCCTTTTATTTGACAAAATTTTGCCCGAAAATTGCCTGCGCGGTGCAATCGAAAACGAAACCAAAATCGCGTTTGCCACATTTGTAGGCTTTACCGCATAGCATGGCTGTGTTGCAGCGAGACATACTTTAGCAAAGCGGCTGCCATTGTGCAACACATACGAGGCCCTTGACGATTTTTCTAGCTGAATAATCGGATCAGCGTTAGATTTCTACTTCATTGGTTTACTACTTTGTACACACCGAAAGTGGACGCGCATTTGCTTCGGGGGTGTGTTAGAATCGGGCAAATACTGCCAAATTTATCTGAGGTGTGTTTTGGCGTTTTTCCTGTATCTTAATTCGAGCCACGAGATAATTCGATAAATTTTGTCGGTCTCGTCAAGGACAAATTAACGTAAATAAACTGTATAACAAGGTGTAACAATCAACTCTATTCGAAGGTATTTTTGTTTAGGATGAAACTTCACTCTAACGAGGTTTGACTGTAAAAAAACATTTAGTGGTACTATTTCTGCCAATGCACTTGCCTCCACCTGCCTTTCTCTCCCAGCTGACTCCAGACAGGTCTGAGCTGAGGACTGGTGAGTGCACATCGACTTTATTCGAAGGCCAACTGCAACGAAATTTCATTCCGGATTAATTGGTCAGAAATTAAAGTCCGTGACTTTCAAGACAGCATGTTAGCTCTCCAATGCGTGTTTTATTATAACAAATAGGACGAAATTGCTCCTATCAGTTAATGCGGCCGCTATCGACATTTCATTCCATGCCGCTAACCATCCATGCTGAGTAATGAGGCAATGGTATAGTGCCAAGTCTACTTAGATTTCGAGGATAACAGAATACGTTCTTAATTCAACCTTCAGAGCAAGCGCGAGCCTTAAAGAATAATCTGCTGATTTATATCGCAGACGGCAACGGTGGGAAGAGCCAGCTATGCAGCTGACGAGTTTCGGCCACGCAGTAGTGACGGCGTCATCCACTTCCTTCGACAGACTTCATATTGGAAAGCCTGGGCCGTGTGCAAACAAGAGTTTATAGGCCCATCAAAGATATGGACACAAAAAAGAGCAGTACGCGTATTTCGCGCTGCACAGGAAGTCATGCGGGGCGTTAAGTTGCAATAGACGACTGTCATTGACAGTCCATAACGACAAGTAGTAGTATAAACTTTATTTTGTCCGAGATGAAGTTTAGGGAGGAGAGGAGTGGGTGGGCCCATCCTCTTCTTCCTCAGACGGTGCCAGGCCTTGCGCTTTGGCGGCGTCTTCGGACATCTGGACGATCCGGAGCTGGGGATGCAGGTCTGAGCTGAGCAGTGTAGTCTCCCACTGCTCTAGGGTAGTGATGGGAAGGGTAAGTAATAAGCTATTGCGTTTTCTGGTCCTTATCAAGGGTCATGTCCACAAGATGTGGTGAAGATCGAATCGGCTCTACCAGTGCATAATTTACAATCTGCTGTATATAGCCCGGGATAGAGGTGACTGTACGTCACTGCGTTTGGGAAAGTGTGCGTCTGTAAAAGGCAAAAGGCGCCAGGTAACTGACTGCTTTTTATTTAAATTTTCGTGAGCGGTAGGGTAATGCTACTGCCCTGGCGGTAGAATAGAATAATAATAAACTTGGCGGTATTTTCATTGATATAAACAATTCGTTAGCCTGTCGTATCACACCTTGAGTGAAAAGGTGGTTAAGTTCTTCCCAGGCAATCATAAATCAAAAGGCGGTGATAAAGATAGCGCGCAGTAAGCTTCAGATTGTTTTTCATAATTATTATTTTGTTCTTACGGTGGAAGTGCGCGTGTGTGGGAAGAAAACGAGAGTGGAAGGAGGCGACTGCGAGGATGTTTGAGTAACATGGGCCCAAATGTGGTTGTTCAAACGGTGGACTTCAACGCGTGCGTATTATTTTGTTCTCTCATTTTCTTCAATCAAGAATTACTTCAGAGTCAGCCATCAGTGCGTTCACTTCCTTTCTGTCCGTTGTCTTTATGGCGCGCTGTAGTTATTAACGAATCAGCACTCTTTAACCGTACTGGCTGTTCTTTCAGTCAGTACTCAAACCAAAACCAAAAAAAAGTTCGACTGCTGTACTTGATGTCGCAAGTATAATGCACCATAGTGCGCGCAGTTTCAAACGGTCCCGTTGAAGTCTTTGTTGTTTTGTTCCCCTGTGGTGTATTTATCTAAGCGAGCCAGGGTTAGCAAGTGCAGCTGCCCACGGATGTCTGTGCATTAGTACCACAATCGCAACAACCACATCGGTCCTATTTTTCCAGAACGCCACCACCAACGACTAGCCAGCAGCCCTGCGGTGATGCCCCCGGAACAGTGTCGGGTGTCAGCGGCGGCAACTGGTACCAGGCATCACGGCGCTGCCACTGACAGCGATTTCCTGCCGAACATTTAGTTTTTATGCATAATGCGTATTTCAATTCGAACTTTTGTATATTATGAAAATGCAGTTTTTCATAGTTCACGTGTGCTTCTTTAGCGTGTAAACCATTCGCCGTATCATTGCACGTTGCGGCAGCGCACTGATGTGAAACAATCATTTGTTTCGACATGCGATCATTCAAACTTCGTCACCCGCTTCCTCACTGCCAGTTTCCGCATGACCGTGTGACGCAATATCGGGGACGCCTTTTTGGCGCTCCTGCCGTGCTAAATAATATTATCGAAATAGAGTGCTTATATTCAACGGGAAATAGCTCGAATGAGATGTGATTTTTGATATATGAAAGAAGCAAGGAAGCATGGTGTGTGACTCCCTCAAAATTGCCGTATATATAAAACTCAGCATAAAGTTAGAATAGTTTAAATAATAATGTGTTCTTGATTGTAGTGATCAGAAACTCGCATTATCAGCGGCAAAGTCCGCCTACCCTTGCAACCACTCTGTTAATACACCACGTTGTCTACGCTCAGACATTTAATGAAAAATGCAAACTATAATAGAATTGAAATAAATTCTTGCAGAAAATCTAATATTGAGGCAGTTAGACTGAAGTAATTCAGGCTAGGGCAACGCTTACATGACAATACTGTTACACCTACCAAGGCCATTTACAAGATATTTTTACAATGAGAGAGCGCTCATGGTGATGGAAGAAAGCCCAGCTAGACTGGGTTGATTTTTCGTCCTCTTCACACCAGCTAGTGGACGTTCTCGTTATACTTCACCGTAACAATATCGGTATGAAACTCGGTGTAGATCCTCATGCATAACGTATCTATAAATACAAACGTATACGTTTCTATGTATTAAAAGATTACTCACGCAAAAATTGTAAGTCCCTTTTTCTTTCGTATTTGCTTTCTTATGTAGATGTCGACTTCATACGAAGCCTCAGTTCCTCGAATGTGCCACAACTTATTAGTTAGCACACCTTCTTTACAGCTCAAAGCTCGCGTCAAGCGTAGCGCCACCACGGATATGTTAAACCGCACCTACCGCACATTCGAATACCTTACCCGAAAACGGAGGTGGCAGTCAGGTGGTTCACATACCACTGAAGAGCGCGCCAGCCGCATCGGTGGGCTGGTTCAAGTTCATACAATGACAGTCTATCTCGCTGAAAGCGGCCTGATTGGCCCGGTATTGTTATCTCGTCATGGAAACGCAGGGAGACACAAACTCCCTTATTGTCACGTAGAGCGCTTAATGAACTCAGCTTTTGGCTGCGTGGTGAATGTCTGTGCGTAGGCGTCAGTGGTACTTGGTATCACGAGACCACACATAACCAGGTTTCTTAGTTCCCGACGTACGCAGAAAGTTGGGTGGGTTGGCAGGATTGCATGAGGACGGATGCAATTAGTTTGTTACGGGCATTTATCCTCTTAATTGCTGCGACGTCACATCACTATATGGTGTTATGCCTTAAGTAATGCGCTTCTCGAGCGCTTTTTTTGTGTGTTTGGCTGAAGCTACGGAGCTCAAGAGCATCACCTGCAGTTATTCATCTATTCACCGGGAAAAAGGCCGGTAACTTCTAAGCGTAAAATAATCCGCGAAAAAAAACGCATAAACCTCACTGCGAAAGTATATTCCCCCAAAAAAGAAAGAGGGTTATTACTGGGAGGTTGTAAAAGGCCGAACGAAGTACCTTGAAAATTGGAAAAATAAAAACCGGAATCGCTGAACTCCAATTACGTTCTTGAAATTTCATATATTGTCCCACGGTGGAATATTAGCAAAATTGTCCCATGTTCCCCTACAGCGGAGACAAGCAAGAAAATCAAGATGCGGAAAACGCGCCCAGATTAGGTCACGTGTCTGTCGGCGATGCCCTCTGCGACTTTCTGCGCGATACAAAGAGAATTGCATGCTAAAATTGTTCTTTTTAGTTCTGATGCTCACATTTATTTCACCATGTTCCTTTTTTTTTTGCCCCTCCTGCTTGGTCTTCGGACTGCAGTATGTAATAAATAAATAAATGCAAAATTGGCTGTGGTTTAGCTCTGGTTCAACGTAGTCGAGCAGCGATAGCTACAGACCCCCGGATACGCTTAGGCGTCTAGCGGCCTCGCTTTCACGGCGTTTGGCCAACCGTTCGGCATGCTCATCTTCAGTCTCTTTAGCGCGCTGTCTCTTCATTTCTACGGTGATCCCTGGCCTCCTTCAGGCTGGCCGACTACTCACCATTGATACTGTGGCCTCAACTATGGCTGCGGCGACGCGTTGCTCTCCCCTTCTATACTCCCGGTTATCACAGCTGCGGAGTAGAGATGGATCACTCAGGAGCGAGCCGGATCTTTTGAGCGGCTCTTTAAAAGAGCGAGTGAGCGGTGGTTCAGTAAAAATGAGCGGTGGTTCTTTAGGAGAAAGGGAGCCGGTTCTCTCGCGTTCAGAGAGCCGTGCCGATGCGTTCCGTCAGAGCCGTGTCTTCTGCTGGGTGCGACTTCTGCGCCATCTATTAGCGACTGCCCTCCCACCCTTTCTCGCAAGAGTCGCCTTCACCCCCTCGCCTTCGGCTGAAGAACGAAAGAACCGCCGCTCACTTACTGAAACACGGCTCCCTCGCTCTTCAAAAGAGCGGCACAAAAGATCCGGCTCGCTCCTGAGCGCTCAGGAGCGCGCCGCTCTTTCCGCCACGGCTCCTCGCTCTTCAAGAGATCCGGCTCGCTCCTGAGCGCTCAGGAGCGCGCCACTCTTTTGAAGAGCGAGGGAGCTGTGGTTCAGTAAGTGAGCGGCGGTTCTTTCGGAGAGAGGAAGCCGGCTGGGCTCTCTCTCGTTCAGTGAGACTGAGGAACCGTTCCTAGAAAGCGCTCAGGAACGAGCCGGATCTTTTGAGCCGCTCTTTTGAAGAGCGGTTGAGCCGTGGTTCAGTAAGTGAGCGGGGCGTTTCTTTCGGAGTGAGGAAGCCGGTTCGCTCTCCTTGAATGACCCGTGCCGAACCATTTCCTAACAGCTGGGTCTTCTGCTGGGTTTCGAGGTTTCGATTTCTGACTGACGAATGGTGGCCGGTGTGGGCAGACTCGCGCTACTGGTACTCGCTCGCAGTGTGTGGTGTGAGCAGCAGTCCCTTTGGTTTTTTGTGCGTCCTACGGTAGGGCACCCGATGCCACCGAGGGGAGAAGTAAAGAAGTCTTAATTGGCAAAGGATGGTGCCGTTTATGGCCTGCTGCTGTTCGAACGATGTCCCACGACTCTCATCGATCGCACGTCGAGCGCTGGTCCAATAACACTTCCAAAATGGTCTTCCGTGTCTTTAAAGACAACAGGTGTACGTACAGTTTACGTCCTGGTCTTCATTTGTGCTAATTAGTGTAGACATGAAAATGTCGCCCATGACATCCACTTCAGTGCATTTTCTGAGCGTTTATCGCTAGCACGTCATTAAAACGAGGCCAATGATCTGTTGTGTTGTAATAGAACTTCATTTATTTTTTTATTTTTTTTTGTCCTGGCGCATGATGGCATGATCGCCAGTATCGCGCGTGCACTCAAGAGGAAAAAAAACGAAAGGTAGGTGAGGCAGTATTGTGGATCTTTCATACGACCCTGCCTCCTAAATTACGAAGGGGAACCAAGACCAGAACTGGACGCTCCGATCACGGAGGAAGAGGTGTATGCCGCGGCACGAGCCTCACAGCGCAACACTGCTCCCGGGGCCGACAAAATCACCAATGCCATGATTAGAAACCTGAGCCCGAAGCACATCCTGGACTTGACCGAATACCTAAACGAGGAACTCTGGAGCAAGGGCCACGTACCGAACGAGTGGAAACACGCGGAAGTCGTGACCATTCCCAAACCAGGCAAGAAGCCCGCGATCGACGCCCTACGTCCCATCTCGCTGACTTCGTGCCTCGGCAAGCTGTACGAGAGGGTCATCGGAGCCCGCCTCCAACACTACGTAGAGGACGGTGACCTCTTCCCGCACACCATGCTTGGCTTCAGGCCGGGACTATCTGCGCAAGATGCTTTCCTAATCCTGAGGGAAGAAGTTCTCAAGGGCATCCCGAAGGGAGGAGAACACCTCCTGCTCGCACTCGACCTGAAACAACATCTCTCACGAGGCCATTCTCAAGGGACTGAACAACATCAGCTGCGGAGAGCGCATCTTTAATTACGTCAAATCGTTCCTGACGGGCCGGACAGCAACCATCGGAATAGGCCAGACTCGATCGGATACGATCGACGTGCCGAACAAAGGAACGCCACAAAGGGCGATAGTCTCCCCGATTCTCTTCAACATCGCGATGCTAGCGCTGACCAAAGAGCTGCGGAAGATCCCGGACCTAGGTTACGCCCTATACGCAGATGACATCACGCTCTGGGCCACCAAGGGCTCCCTCGCGCAAAAGGAGGCGACCCTTCAGGAGGCCGCGACGGCCGTGAAGAGATTTGCGGCAGCGAGCGAGATGCGTTGTGCGCCCGAGAAGTCCGAGGTGATCCGGGTGCATGGAGGAGGAATCTACAAGTCACCCGGCCCTATCGAACTCTATCTCGGGGACCACAAGATCACGGAAAGCAAAAAGACTAGGATACGAACGTAACGTACGTGGACGTGGCGGCGTACCCTGCAGGGGGCCTCTTCGCGGTAGCTGCCGTGAACGGGAGAGTCAACTCCTTAACCCTCGCGGCCTCCGTCAGGGCAGAGACCCCAGCTGCGGCTGAGACCATAGCCGCGGCGCTAGTAATAAAGCAACATGACAGGGTGGGCAGGGAAGTTCATGTCGTTACCGACTCGCAACAGGCCTGCCGCAACTTTACCAACGGACGAACACCGGTGCTACAGATACAGATACAGCAAAATATACCCACAAACATATCGCGGCATCTGCCCCTGGTGCGGCGACACACGCCCTATGCTCTTTCACATCTCGGGGGGGGGGGGGGGGTGCGGGGGCAAACCTGAACATTTAAAGACGCCTAACACGTCATTTGAGTGGTGGGAGGTACAGCTGACCGGCGATACCCTGGCGGGACAAGAAGCTCTCGTCCAGCAAGTACGTCGAGCAGCCATGGCCAGTGGAGTCCTCGAATGAGGACACCACCCACTCGTCCTCAAGATCAACTCGATGGTCTAAATAAATGTTTTTCTCTCTCTCTCTCGTATGATTTTTGTATGTTACTTCAAGAAATGATTTCTACATTCATTTTGCATGGCGTTACAGCTTACTCCTACTATAGTGAACGTATGTATGTGAATAAATGAATAAAGTTGAAACATAATGTACAATCATTTTGTGTTTTTATTTTGACAAAAGTTGATTTTAAAGTACCACAAAACAGACAAGCTTCTGTAATGACGATGAAGTTACATATTTTTTTTCTAAAGAAAGTACGCCGCATTCTGCCTGTCACAGTATCATAAGCATTTTATCCTCAATATCAGAAAAAAAAGTATCATTACAACTAAAAATTCACGCTTTTAATATGTAAAAATATTCTCTAAACATAGCGAAAATACCAATAACACGGCTATTAAACTATGCATATATCGTTTTTTTTTTGTTTCAAAGCCAGATAACTATAGAATATGCATAACACAGGTTACACGTTTAAGTGAACCGGTGAGCTGTTCAAATGAACCGGTTCATTTCAGTGAGCTGAGCCGTTCCGAGCCGCTCACTGAAGTGAGCCGTTTTGCCCATCTCTACTGCGGAGCGCGGGGTGTGACGTCATACAGAGGGCGCAGCGAGCGCCCAACGGCTAAAGCCCCTTGATTTTACCAACGGCAGGAGCGGTAGGGTGCCTCGATGCCCAGCGTCCGCCGTCCAGGGTGGAGACAACCCCGCTAGCGCCGCCATATTGTGTCACACGAGCTGAGATTCAGCTACGCTTGCGTTCATAAAGTGTTACTCGCGGCGCGCTTCCAAGTGCTTTGCCTTGATGAGGATTTTTTTATCGGTGTCCCATCTGCATATCTTTATAACCAATAGCCGTTAACTCGTCGAAGGTCGAAGACGTAAATGTATGGCGCCGGGAACATGCCCCAAGTTGCCTAATTCAATCACATTTAATATGCCGTGTGTATGTTTAAAATACGCACTATTTTTTTTTTGCGCTTCGATGCTTGGTATATAAGGTTTGCGACCCCCTGTGTGTGGAAGTTTTTCTTTTTCGCTGTTGTATTTTGGTTTACACGTCACGCCTCCTTTACCGTAGCCAGCCACTCGCGCGCGGTTAGTTTCCCTTGCGTTGCGCTTGCTCTTCGCGTTCGTTGCAATTATTTGACGATATCTACGCGCAATTTTTCCTTTTTTTGCCCACAAAACTGTGTGCTGACAGGATTAAGCTGGTGTCAAAATAACTGCGATGTGAAAATAAGGTTTAGTTAGTGCTGTAGAGAAAAATGTAACGTAACTTGTCTGTGTCAATATTGCGTAGTACACACAAGAAATCAAACGATGCACAAAATACATTTACTTATAATGTCTAGTACAATCAATCATGAAAGAGATATGTACATGAAAAATTATATGTACTGTGGGGCGCCTGAAGGTTATGTTGAAAGACGAGATAAAAAAACAAATTCGCAAGGTAGGCTCGACACACAATTCGGGATAGAGAGAGTTTTTTTTTATTTATTCATTACATGGGGGGGGGGGGGGTTCAAGCGAGTACATCAACCTTATTACACGCAATATAAATCGAAAACAAGAATGCGAACAAGAAAACGCAACCGCGGGTAATATTATTCAAGATATCCAGCCAGAATACATACATCAGCTACCATCGAATACGTCGCATCAGCCAAACACATCGATGGCGAGTACAGAACGTTTCATAAATAACCATTAGAACACTGATAACTACATTGAAAAAATAAACAACACTGCATACATATCACGTACAAAAACCGTAAATGAAACTAAGACCGTCAAATACAGATTAGCAATGTTTTTCACTTCGAAAATATAGTCCATGATGATGTAGGGCTGTTGACTTTAACAGACGGCGCCCATCCTGTCGATTTCCCTCGTATTGGTCCTCTTCAAAGTGTTTCTAAGTACAGGTAAAACAACAAAAGTGATTATTGATATGAAAAGTTGCCTTGTAAATACAGAGAACCCATTACAGTGCTTAAAAATAAATTTTAGCAGAAGCAATGCTGTATTACCTCGCTTCACACGTTTCGAAGAAATGCACAGGCTACAACAGACACCATGCCAGAAAGCGCCGAAACATTTTGGTCCCATGATGCCCCTTAACTCTACTACACCTGGGCATACCGTGCACAGGCACTTAAAGACCGTCACAGTACCCACTACGATCGGGAATGAGCACGAATGACCATCGGCTTACGATCACCACGCTACAAATATGTACAAGTCTAAAAAATCAGCTATGTAACGTAACACCCTGAGGTCCGCAAGATATCTCCTGAGAAATCAGAGAAAATCACAATGTTTCGCTTAACACGTACAAAACAGCCGCTCTCCCCAGACGAAGCACTGCGTTCTTTAGTCCCAAATAACCAGTACCGAAAAAAGAAAAAAAAGAAACAAGAGACACACACGATGTGTGCTTCCCGTGAAAAAGGAAAATAGGTGGCTTACGTGACGATTCGTAGAAAATGTAAGACTATTTCGCGGCTAAGCATCTTCGTCAGTCCTTAAAATAAGGGTACAGACTGCGCCCATCAAAACGAAAAAAGCGTATGCGACGCGCGCTCGCAAACCATACGCTACTCAGACAGCATCGGTGCAGTGCTTACTTAGTTCGTGAGCGAACGTAGGTACGTGAGCGAGGATCAGAGAATACTTTCTTATTTAAATGAAAAACACGGTGCGGTAGTGTAAACATTCTTGACACTTACCTCGTAAATGCAGGAGTTATCCGTTGCCTTCCAGTGATCGCGCTTTACTTGGGCTTCCCATCTCTTCCGTCGCTCTGGGTCCCGGGGGAAGCGAAAACAACGCAGTCCTTTACGCGTCGATCCGGCGCACTTGGGAACACAACAGCCCGTCATGTCGACACGATGCACTTGATAGCTTGTCAGTCATGCGGCTGAACACTGTCTAGCAAGTAGAAGCGTCCGCGAAGCATCCGCGCGCACTGTGCCTCGAACTCAGCACCGGCACCAAGCAATCGCAACGGCTCGCTGTGACACAATATGGCGTCGCAGCGAGAAAGCGGCGGCGCGGGGGCGGTCAAAGGTTGACACCACCCTGAACGGCGGGGCTGGCATCGAGGCACCCTAAGAAGCGGTGGCCGCGCGGCGACCGCGACGAGGCTAAAGCTTTAGACGAGGCGAGTTGCCGGAGAATCGAGGTCCGTGGTGTGACGTCACACAGAGGGCGCGGCGAGCGCGCCAGCTGTGGACTATCTGCCGTGAAGCCGAAAGGAGCGGACGTGTCGACTGCAGGAGCCTTCTCAACGCAACAGGAGCAGCGTGCCAAAGAGGTTGCAGAGGACAGTCGTGGTGGATGGAAGTGTTTCTCCGGGGCTCCGTGGCGGTGACGAAAACAAGTTTTTGTGCATTTTTTGAGCTTGCTTCTGTTGTTAGACTTGCTGGTTTATTTTTTTAGCCTTTAAATAGGTTGAAAGTAGTAGGGCTATCAGATATCGTTGTTTTTTTTTTCCTTCTTCGTGTGTGTATCGGGTGTATTTTGTTTTTAGGACAGTCAGAATGACGTTTAGGACAGTCAGAATGTCCCTGACATGAGTTTCACCACGTGCACCGCGGGGTCGGCGATCAAATATTTAGTCTCGAAATAGTAGGTTGGAAGTGTCAGGGATATTAGCCATTAGTGTTTTTAGAGTGTGTGTATTTGTATCGAGATTATTGCTTTTGTAGGACAATCAGAGTGTGGCCACGTTTCCGAACACGTGCGGACGTGTTATTAATTAAGTTTGTGCTCATATTTTGTGATAAATTGCGGATGAATAAATTCTGGCATTTTAAGGTTTTAGATTTTGTGCGTATCGGCCTTTTGTAGGTACGTACTTCGGAAGGTTCGGTGATAGCATTTTAGAACGCCAAGTGCAACATATGGCGAAAAGGGTGGGAAGGCGAGCAGGGTGCGGGGGGTCTCTCAAGATAGACGAGGGGACTGATCAGAATAGCGTGGAAACTGAGCCAATCGACAAACCCTGTGATGTCGATGCTAGGTTAAAGAAAATGGAGGATGTCCAGATTGAGCTTGTGAATCAGATCGCGGAGCTGCGAAATGAACTCAATATGGAACGTGATGCACGGAAGGCAGTGGAAGAAAGACTCCAAGCAGCCGAGGAAAAATTGAACAGGGCCGCCATTAGGAACGAAAATGGTAGTGACGATGAAACACCGGCTCCCAGCGAGACAGGACCGGAAGTGTCCACAAAGCACATAGAATGCGTGGAACGTGTTGGAAGGAGGGTCACCTACAGGGACCCTGCAGCGAAGGGAGAGCGGAAACGCAGGGGTCAATGCCCTGTGACAAATCCGAATCACGTGGACAAGGAGGACAAAGGAAAGCAGGGAGAGACCTCGTCAGGCGAGGAGAGTGAAAAGGTCATAATCACTGGTGACTCATATCTGTCGACGTGCTCACCGGCAATTGTGGAGCGGGTGAAAGGCGACATAAGAGTGGCGGTAGGGACGTTTCCAGGGAGGACATTGGCCGGTCTCATGGAGCGACCTAAAGAAAAGCTCGCGGAGAATGCGCAGGCTCGCAACCTTGTCATAGTAGCGGGTGGCCTAAGTGACGTGCTGAGCTGGAAAGGGGCGGCAATTGCCCAGCGTTTGGCAAAGGGTGTAGACGACTTACGCGAGGTGTCTCCACCGGTGCAGATTGTGGTTTGCACTGTGCCGGAGGTACCTGTACGTGACATTAACGTACAAAGAGCAGCTGCGGCCACTCATGAGGCGATTTGGCAAATGAGCCGAGAGAAAGGTTTCGAGGTTGTGGAAGTCAACAGGGAAGTGAGAAGGTATGGTGGCTTTGAAAGAGACGGAATCCACTTCGATCACAGGCTTGGACGTGAAGTGGGCTGGCGACTCGCTGGTCGTGCAATTGCTTTCTTGGGGGTCCACGGGCGCTAAGAAGGCCAGCGTAAGAAGTAATGAAGAAGGTCCCTTAGGGGAACCTCTGACTAACAGCACCGGTAGCAAGAGAAAAACGAGAAAGAGCTCGCTGTGTAATGGGTTATATAAACATGCAGGGCGCTAGAAGAAAGGAAAAGTGGTTAGAGATTGAGTAGCAGTTAAATAGAGAACAAATAGGTGTGTACGCGTTTACAGAAACGCACCTTAGAGACTTAGAAGAGCCACCAATGATTGAGAATTACGTTTGGGAAGGGTGCAACCGAACCAAATTGGAAAGAAAGGGAATGTTCGTACATCAGGGGGCCAAGTGGGAAAGATTAAATTCAAAGTGTCAAGAGCACCTCTGGCTATCAGGCATAGTCAGTGGAAAGAAAACTTGGCTGGGAGTGACGTATTTATGGACAGGGAAAAATTGCAAAGAAAAGAATGAAGAGTTAGTGAAATGCCTAAGTGCGGATATTAATAGTTGCGGAATGAAGGGCTAAATTATCCTGTTGGGTGACATGAATGGCCACATACAGGATCTAGATGGTTATACCGATAACAAAGGGAGGTTAATGCTAGATCTCTGTGAGCAACATGCCCTCGTTATCGTGAACACAGGGCCAAAATGTGATGGCCAGATCACATGGGAAGGCGGAAATAGACTATCGGCCATGGATTACTGTCTGATGACAGAAGGAATTTATGATAAGTTGAAAGAAATGGTCATTCACGAGGAAGGGGATAGCAGCATAGGGAGTGGCCATAAACGCATCATTTTGAAAATGGGGTATGTAGTTGGGAAAGAGAGCAAAGAACGAAGAATTTCCCGTCCAAATTTGAACGATGAACAAATAACAAATATAGCCACAATATTCGAGAAAGAACTTGGCAAATGCCAAGCAAGGAGTGGGAATATGGTGAGCTTGTAAATGTAATGACAAAATAAATGAGGAAAGAGGAGCAACATGCTTGTTGGAAAGCAAAAAGGAAGCCGAAAAGCTTGTGGAACGGGGAGATACGGGAGGCGATCGACGAACGAATGAAAGCATCACGAGAACTCAGACAGGCAAAAAATTCAGTTGCCACAGGATGAAATATACAGAAAATGGGAAAGATACCGCGGGAAAAAAAGCATGGTTCAAATATTAGTTCAAGCAAAGATTAAAGGTGAAAGTGAACGTTGGTTGTCAGAAATACGTGCGAAAAAAAAGGCCGCACCTAGAATACTTTGGAACCACATTAACGTATTAGGCAGAAAGTTGGGAACAGTACAGCAACATATCCTTGACATAGATGGAAATAAACTAGAAGGGGATGCGGCATTGAAGTATGTTCGAAAAATAACAGCCGAATCATTTTAGGGCAATGGCGAGGTGGTTTCTGAGGAAAGAAAGAGAATGAACGAAAACCAGACGGAAAAGGAGTTGGTGCTGAGTAATTTCAACTGGAAGAAAGCTCAAGAGATAATTCCTAAGCGCACAGTCACAGGTTTAGACGAGGTTCCCGTTAGATTTATTAATGAGCTAGGACCAAAATGTAAGGAAGCTCTGTTGAAAGCAGTAGCAAAATGCTAACAACATAGGCGAATACCATACAGTTGGAGACAAAGTAGGGTGAAATTAATTTATAAAGGTAAGGGGGAAAAGATAAAATTCACTCTTATCGACCGCTGACCATTACATCGGTAATATAAAGGTTAGCAATGCAGGCGAATAAATTGAAGCTGCAAGCACATGAGCAGAGAATAACGGCATATTGGGTGAACTTTAGAATGGTTTCCGAATCGGTAGGCGGCTCGATGATAACTTATTTGTCCTTACTCAGTGTATTGAAATATCCAGAAAAGAAAGGAGACCACAATATCTGACTTTTCTAGACATTACCGGAGAGTATGACAACATATATCAAAGAATTTTGTGGAATATTCTAGAAGGGGAAGGTATTGACCCTTTTCCCGGCGCTCCCGTGGGCGCTGCCAGGTTTGATCACGTGGTGACGCGTCCATTGCTGGCCTCAGCTGCCGCCGTTGCCTCCATGTTTACAATGCAAGCGCGTGACGCCGGTGCGGCGCAGCAAACCGCCGTCGGAACGCATATCGTAGACGGTGACTGTGTGGACGACACGAAGCTTTGGCCACAGCTTTAGAGGACATGTAAGTGCTTTCATAGCTCATTGCTCCTTGTCCAAACGGCGCGGTGCGGTGCTTGTACTAAAAGCGAGGCTAGACATGTGTTCCAAGCTGTCCAAACTTCCCGCTTATGAATTAAATCAGGATCACTGTTCTCGTTCTTTATTTGGCAAACATTTTGAAGCAGCGGCTTGTCATGTTTCTGACACATTATTACTAAGTTCCTCGGTGAGGCTACGATCTGATAGTTTATTTTCAGCCGAATCGCGCTCGCGGGTGTGCTCTGCTGCGATATATTTGTTCTTGCGGTGCACAAAGCTTGGAATGTAAATGTTCTGTACTTTGTGGTAGCTTGTAGCAAAGACGTATAATCGCTAGTCCGTCGCTTACTCTGTGGACCGTCACGATACGTTCAGCTTCCAACATTCGTGTCTTGGTGTAGTCGCCGTCACTCATGTTTCGGCACATTGATTCAAGTGTGCGCCTATTCACTCACACGTGGCGATAGGGTGGGCGTAAGTTTTCGTGCGAGTAAGGGTGGATGTGTGTAGATAGCATGCGGGAAACTTACTGTGCCAGTGAGTGGCACTACACTTTGTAACGAGCGGTACTCACTTCCAAGTGCCGACGTTCCGGAGTTGAAGTCCTTTCTTTGGAGGTTAGCTATACAGCGCAGGCGGATGAATTATATATTTCTTTAACCTTGAGGAAAGCCGTGCATCGCGAAGGG
Organism: Dermacentor silvarum; assembly: GCF_013339745.2. Lineage (NCBI taxonomy): Eukaryota > Metazoa > Arthropoda > Arachnida > Ixodida > Ixodidae > Dermacentor > Dermacentor silvarum. Next base: position 388,438,786 of record NC_051154.1, on the reverse strand, counting down.
TCGACAACACAGGCAGTCCTTGTGTAGCAGCGGCGACACAGGTTGATTCCATTCCTTAATATGCGAATCACTATTTTTGCGGCTAACTACCGCACACGTCTTCCCTTTATCGTTACACATTTTGCACCACGAATTGGGCACAGTGCATTAGCGAACACCCACTTGTATTTCCGACAGCTGATCGCATAGTAGCAGGGCAGAAGCAGTAGTGGTTTCGTATTCGTGCGCATTCGCTGAGGTAACGTATGGCGCGCCGCCGAAAGCGCCATCTCGTTCCTTTGGAGTAAACTGCTCCGCAAAAAGGGTCAATAGGCAACGACTGTATAGAGCTATTGAGGGAGATTTACCGAGAAAATCCTGTTTGCGTAGAATTGGAAGGGATGACGAGCGAGGATAAAGTTGATAATAACGAGGGACTGAGACAGGGTTGCCCTTTATCCCCGGTGCTGTTTATGATGTACGTGGTAAGGATCCAAAGAGCGCTAGAAGGAATCAATATCGGGTTTGACCTCTCATACAAACACGCCGGCACAGTAGTTGAGCAGCAGCTTCCAGGTTTATTTTATGCGGACGACGTAGTGTTGCTTGTTAACAAGCAGAGTGATATGCAACGTCTGGCTGATATCTGTGGAGAAGAATGTGAGAAGTTAGGATTAAAATTTAGCGTTAAAAATCAGGTTTTATTGTATTCACTGACAACAGTGATCAGACAGTGTTGATTCAGGGCCAGGAAATACCTCGGGTAAAAGAATACAAATACCTTGGTATATGGATAAACGAAAGCGATAGATATCTGGAGACACAGGAGAAAACAGCAACAGCAAAAGGTAAGAGAAATGCGGCCATAATGAAACACAGGCACTGTAAGGATACATAAGTACGAGGTGCTCCGGGGTATCTGGAAAGGTGTAATGGTTCTAGCGCTTACATTTGGAAATGCGGTTGTTTGCTTGAAGTCAGGAGTGCAATCAGGACTCGATGGCAACCAAAGGTCAATGGGACGCCTCGCGTTGGGCGATATTGGCTGGACAAATTTTGAAGCAAGGGAGGCTCAGAGTAAAATTGATTTTGAAGAACGACTGAAGAAAATGGAAGAAAGTAGGTGGGGTGCAAGAGTATTCAGGTATTTGTACAGGCAAAACATTGACTTACAGTGGCGGAAAAGAACTAGGAAGCTTACCAGCAAATATGCGACCGGTATGGTCAGTAACATGGCAACAAAGAACGTCAAACGAAAGTGAGAGAGGCTGAGACAAGGTTATGGGTGGCGGCAATGGAAAAGGAACCTGCTATGACTAACTACCTCAAAAGAAAAAGGGAAATCAGGAAAGAAACAATTTATGATAACTCAAAGGGAAGCTCGTTACTTTTCGAAGCGAGATCAGGATGCCTTAGAACGCGCAGTTCTAAGGCACATCGCGATAATTTGGGATATATTAAGTACCACGTCACCGCAAGGTAATACCGCAGTGTCTTACCGCAGAGAGAAGGCGTTTGCCGGCTGTCAATACGGGTATTTTGTCTATTTCCTTCTAGCTCGTTTGGTCCCCGCTTACGCGACTTTTTGAGTAACGCATTCCGCGCGCTTACTTCATTTAGTTATGCGTGGAATGAGCAACGTGAACGTGCTGCAGAAGAAAATAAGCTGAAGATCGCGATAATAACGAAGAGAACGTAGCAGATATGGCTAGCTCATGCTAACGCTTTCACACCCTATCGTTTCCTTTCTTTTATTTCATGCATTCGATTTGCTTTACAAGACTGCATCCCGCGCTCTGTTGTTTCTTTATTAAGGCTAAATTCTTAACTGGGCTTTTGTAAAGCGGAATGTGTCTGTTGGCCGATGCCACGATACAAAAATAAATACAAACCGCGTAACTCTAGCGGCTCGTTCACTTGGTATATAGACTAAAGTACAGTGTGGAAAGGCACAAATGTGTGACTAAGATGACTGATGGATCATGGCATTAGTAACATGGCATACTTGCACTCACGTCACGATTAACGATAACAATATGTTGTGTAGTCATATGAAGACGGCCAGAAATCCCTCTGATGCTGTGAGTGTGACGATAAAAACATGTTGAATGCCAATCTCGATCTCAACGTGTTGAACTTACCCATATATCATGAATAACTGAGAGCACAGGTAAGGGATAATAATAGTAATGATAATTTCTAGGGTGTTACACCCAAAAATCACAATATGGCTATGAGAGACGCCGCAGTGGAGGGCTCCGTTAATTTCGACCACCTGGAGTTCTTGAACGTGCACCTAAATCTATGTACACGGGTGTTTTATGCATTTCGCCTCCATCGAAATGTAAGCCGCCGTTGCCGGGAATCAAACCCGCGTCCTCGAGCTTAGCAGTGCAACCTACCAAAGCCACTGAGTTATAGCACGGCGTGTATAGGTTAAGGGTATGCGAGAAATATACGCGGCAAAAAACAAGACAAACCTAAATAAATAAAATGCTAACAGTGCAACATTGTATACGTATGCCTCATTTCATAATTACGAGCAAGCGTCAGAAAACGAACATGGTGGATTACGTATGTGCAACTCGTCTTTCGCCTTGTTGTGCTGCAAGAGCGCAAACACTAAGCCAATTTTAACATGAAAGTAACTTTAGGAATATTTATTGCGTATGCTCGCTGGTTCGTACACAGCAAATATACTTACTGATCAATAACTAGGTACTTGTATTTACGTAATGGAAGAGGCAACAAATCACCAGAACATAAACTTTTCATTTTTTGCTGTTATTGAAGGTAACTATTTTAGGAATATGTAGAATCAATAGCGATATTTGTAGTCCATCAAAGACAGTAATTTTCAAGACGATTTTCCACTCAATATTATGCAAGCTCAAACATCGTCACGCGCCATGAATGCTTGCTAGTTTACGTAAGAAATCACACGTTACGCAATAAATATGATATAATGAGAAGTTACATGTTGGTAATTTCAGAGAGGATTCACGGATTATTAAAACAAGGCTATTGCAGTAATAACTTTTACATAACAAATCAGTAATGGCTAGGCCAGTAGTAGCTATCTATTCATTTCAATGTCGAAAAAGTATATATTGATTTAGCTATATTGGCCGGATCGAATGGCTTTTTTTCGAATGTCTGAATTTGAAAAAAAACTTCGCTCACGGTAAACCTTAAGGTACACCATTAGCGAAGTTTGTATAGAAGAGATAGCGTACAGCAAGAATTGTTCGTGTACGCAATCTTTGAAGCGAAATAAGCCAACAATATTGCGGCATTAGGGCCGTCTTTTCTCTTTCTCTTGCTTCCCTTACACCTTCTCACTCTGCTCTGTTCATAATAAAATATTGTCGTTGCTAAAAAATATTCGAATAAATACATATGCATACAGCTGTAAACCACTACTGACCGTGAGCGAAAAGCGCGTAATGGTTAGCGAAGCGGTCACTGCACGCACGGAAGTATTTTACTTGACAGCTCGAGTAATTTAATTTTTTCGTTACTCTTATTCTAGCAAGCATGGTGCTATTGCCCGCGTACCCATGAAAATAACGTTTCTTTTTTTACGTTCTTTCCTTGCACGGGTTCATTTAGCGCGTTTATACGCACGCACAGTTACCGTACTACCATTCCCGAACTCTAGCACCGGAGCTAGGCCACGCTGATGAGTTTGATACGTTAGTTTTTGCATTATCATGCTGCCCAAGCACAAAGAAACGCTCAAAGATGGGTAAGCTCCATGCAGCATCACACTGTTGAAGTTAAATAGAGTTTAAGTGCTTTGCGTGGAAAATTAACGCAAAAATTACAGTGCGCAGCAGACGACCCTTGCAAGCCCACGGGTCCGTAGCAGCAGCGGCGCGGCAGTTCACAGAAAAAGGCCCTCGCCGGAGCCGGCGCTTTGGACACTCTCCCATATTCTAGGTAGAGTGTACTAGAATACGGTCGAGTGGGACGAGCGGCTGGGGCGGCGCATGCTTTGTAGTGAGGCACACGACGTGGAAAAATACTGTGGCGACGCTGTGATCGAAGTGGATTGGGCCGCATCAAGGTCGCGCCGTTGGAAACTGCTGGCGATAGTGCTAGGCAGAGTCATTCGTACTACTTAGCACGCTGGTATTTGCGTTCAGACTGTTCAAATGGTGTTCATAATTGAATATGACATGTATTTATGCCTTAAGAATAAATGCCTTTCTCTCTCGTTATTTTATTTTTTAATGCCGCTTGGTTCATTCCGGCCGCAGTTTCGGCTTTCATTCTACGTTAATGTATGGTTCCCTTTGGAGAACAAATATTTCTCGTTCTTCAAGCAGCATGTATCTCTCGTGTGTATCGTTCCGCATATAGTTTTCCATCAGTAGGTCTTGCGAAACGCAGACGGAGCAACATATGTAACCTTCCTGCTTGCCGCTTCAAACAAGTAAAACATATCGGCCCCATCCGGCACCTTGTACTCAGATTTCTTTCTTCTTTTGGGGGTTTTTACGTGCCAAAACTAGTTATGAAAATAAGACACGCCGTAGTGGAGGGCTCCGGATTAATTTTTACCACCTGGGATTCTTTAACGTGCACTACAATGCAAGCGCCCGGGTTTCTTGCATTTCGCCTCTATCGAAATGCGGCCGCCGCGGCCGGGATTCGATTCCGCGACCTCGTCCTCAGCAGCGCAACGCCTTAGCTAACTGAGCCACCGCGGCGGGTACTCAGATTTACGGGAAGCATTGTTATTGAAAAAAAAAACTGCAGCGCAACATTCTATTCAAGCTTCCGCCTTCCTGGCGTAAGAGAATGCGGAGTAATTGGTACGGGGTCATTTATCGCGGTCGGTGTCATTCTGGAAATTCAATTCAAGTAGATGCGTTTTGCAACCTCACTGGCTACAATTCGTAAATTGCAATATGTGTCGTAAAGAAATTAACTAAGAAGTTCATTAATCAATTTTTGTGAAAAAGTTGAATATGTGTTTCCATTTCTCGTGCTACTTATGTCAGCCTCTTCGAATAACCCAGCTCATCAATAAGAATTGGGCTAGCTGCCACAGGTGATTTTTAAAACTTTCCTAAAGCTTAATTTTGAACACCCGGTATAGTGGATACAGCGTTGCGCTGCTAAACTGGAGCTCGCGGGTTCAATCCGTCACAGAATTCGATGGGAACGAAATGGAAAAAGACTCGTGTACTTCTATTTAGGTGCACGTTAAAGAACCCCAGGTGGGGAAATATAAAGCGGGTGGCTCATAATCACATCGTGGTTTTGCCACGTAAAACCCCAGAATTTGCTTAAACTAAAAAAAAAACAGGTGAATGCGTTCTTCGGCTTTTTTCTAGGAGTGTAAACAAAATAAATTATTCTAGAGTCTGATTTCCGAGAAAAACTTGTTACGCTTATCCTATATTTCATACATAAATGTAATGCCGTACCCAAATCTATGACTGCTCAACTGAGCAGCTTGCAATGTATATTATAAACGGCTGCTTTAAGTTATTCGGTGCACTATCATAACGACAATAATGAAGCAGTTAAAGAAACGGCATACCTCACATACACGTCGAGATATGTGTAGATCTGCTGCGTTCGTTCAAGAAGATAAGTGTGGTACCACATGGGGCACCCAGTTTTAAGGCGTTGCAAACATGGTGAGACCGTTAAAAAAAGTTTTCCTTGCCTGAATGAAGTTAGCAGATCTACAGGCTGCCCCAAAACGGGGCATTTTTATTGAATGAGAGCTTATTGCACTTATTAGCAGCTTATTAGCAGCTTATTAGCAGGACTTATTAACACCCCTACGTTAATTCCCTCAGGAACTGCGCCTCTGCGAAACAGCCACAACTCTCCGGCAGCACAATCATTCGGAATAACAGTCCTCACTTACATCAGTCACTCACCTTTGAGACTGCAATTCGTTTATTTATTTATTTAGTTAACATACTCTCAATGCCTGATGGCGTTACACAGAAGAGTGTTGAATCATTATACAATAGTGCTGTTATGCGTTTTATTCGAACGGAAACGACTATTCGGCGTCGTACAGTATATCAATAACACTTGCAAACACGCACACACACACACACACATATATATATATATATATATATATACATAGCGGTTTTGCCTGCTCTGAATATTATTTCTGCGAATGACAGTTTTATGTGCAGTATTCACTACGAGTGTCTCTAATGCAAACACGTGCACCGGTCGGGAGTTCTCACTTTTTCAGTTAGTGCGTTTAGCATATTTGTTATTTTTTCCCTTACATATATATCGTGAATATATGTCTATGTACCCTTTGATTTAATTACCTGGAAATACATTGGTCATTCTTCGCGCCACGCAGTTAATAAACCATATTTCACTCTAATATTGTTTTCTGCGATCATTGTCCCTGATCAATATCCACCGACAAGAAGCGCGCGTAAAATTACACGCTATCAATAATAAAATTTTGCTACGTAGCTTCATGCTGCAGAGACACAAGTTGCTTTTAGAAGACAGTGTTAAAAGCATCGGTTCACTTGGCTAAAGCTACCTTGGGTACCCACCGTCAAGAGCCATGGGCGAACCAAAGCAACTAAAACATAAGAAAACGTACTACACAGACGTTCTGCGAGAAAAACTGGGCGCCATCAGCGTCCGCGTAGCGAACGCGCGCTCACTAGCAGACGACGTGCTTGACAACGACAGCAAATTTGAAAACGTCGCGTTGTATAATCCATGCCTCAAATATATATGTTTGGCAAGATGGTGTAAACATAAATTTGCAGTTAAAATAACGCACTATTTCAAGAGCATACTATGCGCAATCGGCCTCGGCGCCCGCAGCGAAAGTACGTTGAATATGCCACGGAGCGCGTCACCGCCCCAATCCAGTTCGCTCGCAGCGCCCTCGCACAATTTTTCCACACGCGGCGCCTCAGCGGGAGAGTGCCGTTCGGCCCATTAGACCATTGTCTAGTACACTCTAATTCTAGGTTACCATAGAGTTTCTCCCTATATAATATAGTGAGAAACTCTTTGTAGGTTACACTACATATAGTTATCAGGGGCGCTTTCCGGAAGTCGCTCGCTGTCGAAGTTCCTTTTCCTAACCGTGTTTACGTAACGTATTCTTCGACAGCGAACGACTTACGACACGTTTAAGACACGTTTTATTTTTGCAATAAATTAATTTTTTAATTATTTTTAAAATTTTAATTCAAGTGACACTTCCAACATCAAAGGCTGATGTAGCCGAAACTGGCTATTGGCCAAGCTTGGCCAAGTCATGCCTGCGCACAATCCGTCAGAAATCACATGTTTCGCTTGTAAGTACGCATGGCTTGCGATGGCGCATACATCCCCGTGTAGTCACTGCTGCCGGCATTTGCATTTTCTATAGTGTTCTGTGTGCGCGTTTGTTTGCCCTCTCATGTGAGTATGAGTAACGACGACGGTGTCAATCGTGGTGGCGGTAAAATCGGCGTTTCCAGGTTTGTCTACACGCGTGAAGAACGGGAGCTGCTCCGTAATCAGGTGGTCAGGTTCAGAGCGATTATTCAAAACCGCTAAACTGGTAATACTTTGAAGCGCGCCAATGACAATGCCTGGGAAAAGCTGACCGAGGAATACAACAGCCAACCAGGCATTCGTCGCGTCACAGTCGTGTTGCGGCGGAAGCTGTGGGGCAATGAAAAATCCAAATGGAAAAAGAAAGATGCTGAAGAAAAGCGGGATTTGTACGCAACAGGTGAGAATTGCACCTTACGTTTGCTTGGTAAAATGAAGCAGCGCGGAGGTCACCAGAGTACGGTTGAACTGTGTCACAGCTGTCCCCGATTTGTCGTCGGCGCGAAGTCGATCGACGGGGTAGACAAGCCGGTTGGTCGTTCCGTACGCAAGCGAGCACAGTGAAAAGAGTCAGAGTCGGGAGTAAACAAAAAACAAGATATTTATCGGCTGATAAATATACACAAATTAATAAAATAAAACAATAAAAAACACAGTACAGACTAACACACCTGAACTTAATATAACACAATGATGACAGAGAAATATGATGAGCAATTAACAATAGATATACAAATGAAACATGGCGCGGATCAAATATACAAGAATAATAATTAACAGTAATTCACTAAACCAAGTTCAAAGGAAATCAAAGTTCAAAAGAAAACCAACGATGTCATACGCGTGGTCGGGCAGCAGCAGCAAGTCCATAGACCGTGAAGTCGGTGCACAGAGCTTTCCCGAAGAAGGCTGGCGGTCCGATCTTGTCGAGGTGGATGCGAATTGCTGGGCTGGGTTTCCCGGGAGTCTAGATTTGACGTCTTCTCTCAAGCAGGTTGAGTTAACTTGAGGCGAACTACCGTGAGCTTCGTTGCAGACTCTGGTTTGACGTCTGATACGTCAACAAGTTCCTTGGCGTTCCGACGTGGCCAGGCGGCCCAGGTGATCCTGGACAGCACTAGCCCCCCAACGGCTTCTCAGCAGCGCATAGGTTCAGCTTCTAGACTAATCAGCAGGGCCCAATACCTGCGCTTAAATAGCCTCTCCTTTCCCTAATTCCCTATGTAGGGAAACTGTCGGTATGTAGAGTTCTCTGAATTCACGGCTCCTAGCTCCCAACAGTCTTGGCCGCGCCCCTTTTCACCATAGGCGACAAACGCAGATTCTCCTCTCCCCCAAAGTCAAGGGCCAAGGTCGAGCCCGGCACTACCACGTGGCCGTACACGCACACTTCGGGGTCCGTAATCGGCGTGTCGCGTCTCGAATCGAGATGCCGCCCGTGAGGCCACGACGCTTTTGACGTCAGTAATTCGGCGTGTCGCTAATCAGTGTCAAAACCACTCTCAAAAATATGTCGCTCAGTGGCAGTCACTAATCGAATTTATACGCCGCATAGTGAATGCACCACGTTGTTGGCGGCCGTTAATTGGCGTCAATAACCCCTCGAACTCTCGAGAATATGCCGCTCCGTGACAAACTGAATGTGAAAAAGAATTGTATGCAGCCTAGGCACCATTGAAACATTCACAGTGTCCCCCTCCCCTCTCGGAATAGCCGCGTATCCCCGAGTTTATGCATAATTTTATAAATAATGGTTATGCAAAGCGCAAAAAAATGCTTTTGCTGGTGTTAGTTTAACAAAAAATATTGAGCGTACGTTATGCACACGCAAATAATTATCGGCATATTGAGAAAGCTTAGCTAGTGGGGTATCTATATGTATTATCTAATATGTTGACGACATTGCAGCGCCAATATGTTGCTAGTCGCGTTTCACGTGTTCGTTGTTTTAACAGCGGAGCTTTTTAAGCCAGCCGTGTTGTGTCAACGGCGAACAGAAAATGTGGGCCATTCCTAGCGGTAGTGCAGAAAGGGTTCAAGCGCAATGGCACATACCCATCTGAACTAGCGAAGCTGAGCCTGGCGAACCCCCGTTTTCTTAAACGCGCCTTCACTGAACGCTTCTCAACTCAGCCAAGTCGAGGCGACGAGCGTTCCTTCAGTCAAGGTGCCGTTGTGTTTCATGAACACTACTTCACATTTCCTCCGCCAAGGAACGCCTTGGGAAATGCGCCCTTGACTCGAGTGAAGTGCACCGACCGAGAAAAGCGTCTGATATGGAGGCTATTCTTAAAATGTGCTTAGCAAAAGCCCAATTGTTCAGGATAGATATGTGTTTCCATTAATTTGGCTTCGTTATCAAACGACAACATGGCGAAATGCACAACTTTAGCTTGGCAGCGCTGCCATTGTTACCCCCGTATTCTTAAACACGCCTTTACTTAACGCTTCTCCTCGACTCAGCTCCGTATTCACAAACGGACCTCGACTCGACCCTCCACTGGAAATTCTCCTTGATTCTTCATTTCACAGATCGCCCTCCATTCGAAACGCGCCTTGAGGGAAGGAAAGCTCGAGATAATCTCAAGGTAGCCCCGCAGCTTCTGGCCTTCATAATTCATCTTAAACTGAAGCTAGAATCAGACCAAAAGCAGCCTATATTCTAGAAGGATTTACCACTGCATACCTTCGGGTGCCTAACACGGGTGATGTTTTATACTTTATTCTTGAATAGCTTTGTCAGTAGTACTACTGCTTGTGTTTGTAGGATCAGAGTCCACGCTGTTTTTTTAATCCTATCAGAACACAAAAGGACGAGGATAGTGTTAATTTATTGTTCCAGAGATTAACACCTAGACTGACCAAAAATAATTCAGGGGTACAGACTGTTTTAATTATTATTGTTACGGGAAGGAATAAACGTACTGGTTTTACAGATGGGTTTTAATGGCTGCGCAGAGAAGCGAAAACCCAGAATCTTCTTTGTGATCTCCCAGGGCACCAACCATGTCCTCTTCTTTCCACCTTACGCACTGTGACATTACCCCCGTCAGAAGAAGCACCTTACTGGTGCGACTCACTGGTTCCAGAAAGGAACGGTTTGAGGCGGCTGACGTGGACGACGTCAGATAGAGGTGAAGGCACGGTAGCATCCAGTGGAGACACTTCATATGTGACAGGCGTCACCTGGCGGAGGATGCGATAAGGGCCGTAGTATCGCGAAAGGAGTTTCTCCGAAAGACCGACACGTCGAGATGGAGACCAAACTAGCACAAGAGCACCTGGCTCGTATTCGACATCGCGGTGGCGCTGATCGTAACGGCACTTCTGACGTGTCTGTGAAGCAGAGAGACGAAGACGGGCAATCTGGCGTGCCTGGGTCGCTGTAGTTATGACATCACGAGCGTACTCCGTCGGCGAGTCGAGTGTGGTCGAAAGAAGAGTCTCGAAAGGCAAGGTCGGTTCACGGCCATATAGAAGGTAAAAGGGCGAATAACCAGCTGTGTCGTGGCGCGAGGAATTGTACGCAAACGTGACAAATGGTAAAGCAGTGTCCCAGTCGCGATGATCGGAGGAAACATACATCGCGAGCATGTCAGTTATTGTCCGGTTCAGGCGTTCAGTAAGACCGTTAGTTTGAGGATGGTAGGCTGTAGTAAGCTTGTGTTTAGTAGCACAGGATCGAAGTAAGTCGTCGATGACTTTGGCAAGAAAGTATCGCCCGCGATCGGTGAGAAGTTGACGAGGTGCGCCGTGGTGCAAGGTAACGTCGTGAAGCAAGAAGTCAGCGGCGTCTGTAGCGCAACTGGTGGGAAGGGCTCTTGTAATGGCATAGCGGGTGGTATAGTCCGTAGCGACGGCAATCCACTTATTTCCGTCGTTTGATATAGGGAATGGTCCGAGAAGATCAACGCCAACGCGAAAAAAAGGGTCAGTCGGTATATCCAGAGGCTGCAGCAGACCAGCGGGATGTACAGCTGGTCGTTTTCAGCGTTGACACGACTCACACGCGGCGACATAGCGACGGACAGAGCGGTTGAGACGGGGCCAGAAAAATCGTCGCCGAATTCGGTCATAGGTCCGAGAGACGCCAAGGTGTCCAGCAGTGGGAACGTCGTGCAGTTGCTGGAGTACAGTCTGCTGAAGATGAGACGGAATGACGATTAGCAGCTCGGGCCCGTCTGGGTGCATGTTGCGGCGATACAGGGTGTCATTTTGTAGTACGAACATGTGAAGGGATGGGTCAGACGGGTCAGAGAGCAGGCGTTCGATAAGCTGCCGTAACGATTCATCGCGTCGCTGTTCAGCCCCAATGTCTTTCAAGGCTGAAAGCGAGAGAACGCAGATCGGTGCGGCATCCACTAAATCGTTCGGTGCATCGACGGGGTGACGAGACAGGCAGTCGGCGTCCTGATGTAAACGACCCGACTTGTAGACTACAGTGTATGTGTATTCCTGAAGGCGTAGGGCCCAGCGACCGAGGCGTCCGGTGGGATCCTTGAGGGAAGAAAGCCAACAAAGGGCGTGGTGATCGGTTATAACCGTAAATGGTCGACCATATATGTAAGGTCAGAATTGCCCACAGCCCAAACGAGGGCGTGACATTCCCGCTCAGTAATCGAATAATTGCGCTCAGACGGGGAGAGGAGGCGCTTGGCGTAGGCGATAACGCGGTTGTGCCCACGTTGGCGTTGGGCTAAAATTGCGCCGATGCCGTAACCACTGGCGTCAGTGCGAATTTCTGTCGGAGCAGAAGCGTCAAAATGGGCGAGAACAGGTGGTGTGGTGAGTAGCGTGATGAGGCGCGAGAAAGAAGTCGCTTGTTCAGAGCCCCAGAAGAAAGGAACGTCTTTCTTGAGGAGGTCAGTCAGGGGACGAGCAACATGCGCGAAATTTTGCACAAACCGGGGGAAGTAAGAACAAAGACCGATAAAGCTGCGAACATCTTTGGCAGAGGTCGGTACAGGGAAATTCTGCACTGCACGGACTTTAGTGGGATCAGGGCGAATGCCTGACGAATCGACGAGATGTCCGAGCATGGTTATTTGGCGGTGACCGAAGTGGCACTTGGACGAGTTGAGCTGCAGGCCAGCGGCGCGAAAAACGGAAAGCACAGATGAAAGTCGTTCAAGATGGGCCGCAAAAGTTGGAGAGAATACGATGACGTCATCCAAGTAACACAAGCAGATGGACCATTTCAATCCACGCAAGAGCATGTCCATCATACTTTCAAAGGTCGCCGGGGCATTGGACAAGCCGAAAGGCATTACCCTAAACTGATAGAGGCCGTCAGGTGTAACGAATGCGGTCTTCTCACGGTCCATTTCATCCACGGCAATTTGCCAATATCCGGAGCGAAGGTCTATTGATGAAAAATAAGTGGCACCGTGAAGACAGTCCAGAGCATCGTCGATCCGTGGAAGCGGGTATACATCTTTCTTGGTGATCTGGTTTAGATGACGATAGTCCACGCAGAATCGCCAGCTGTTGTCCTTCTTTTTGACGAGCACAACAGGGGAAGCCCACTGACTGGAAGAATGTTCAATAATCCCTTTGGCAAGCATTTTGTCAACTTCGCTCTGGATAACTTGCCGCTCAGAGTGCGACACCCGGTATGGGCGTCGGCGAACAGGTGCCGCATCGCCGGTATTTATACGATGCTTCACAACCGTAGTTTGACCCAAAGAGCGATCGTTCAGGTCGAAAATGTCGGCGAAGGACTCGAGGAGGTCATGGAGCTCTGCGGCGGATTGGGGGTCGAGGTCCGGTGCAATCATCTTTGCAATGTCGTCGGCCGAGGCAGATGCAGAAGGCGCAGAACGAGCACTGGTCGAAGGTGTCGCAACAGATAGTGCTGAAATATAGCACTCGCGGGACGGTGACAACGTGGCAAGTGACATCCCTCGAGGAAGTACCTGAGGGCACTGGCCGAAATTGAGGATGGGAAGACAGGTCTGATTGGCCGCTACAGAAATGACGGTGTGTGGGAAGGAGACATTGTGGGAAAGCAGGACGGAAGTCGCGGGAGTGAGGACATAGTCTCCGTCTGGAACAGGTGGAGAGGCGAAAACGGTGATGCAGGTTGCTGCTTGGGGAAGAAGACGAATAAAATCCGCAGAACAAAACTGAGTTGGGGCTTGAGCAGGAAGGTAAATGGAAAGGGGTAGGTCAAGTTGGACGACACCGGCTGAACAGTCAATCAGAGCAGAATGGGTGGTCAAAAAGTCGAGGCCGAGGATCACATCGTGGGGGCAGCGTTCGAGCACACTAAACAAAACGGACAGTGTGGCGTCCGGCGACACTGACACGTGCAGCACACATTCCGAGCACAGCCGGAGTTCCACCGTCAGCGACCTGTAGCAGTCGAGACGGAGCAGGAGTAAGGACTTTCTTCAGGCGCGTTCGAAGGTCAGCACTCATGATGGAAACTTGCGCTCCAGTGTCGATGAGTGCTGTAACAGGCAAACCATCCACATCCACGTACAAAAGGTTCCGATCAGTAGGCAGGGTCAACAGAGGAATTTCAGGCCGGGGTGCTAGAGCAGCGTCACCTCCCGGAGCTGCCCCAGTCAGTTTCCCGTCGGAGCGGCTACGGTAAGCAGGGGACGGGGAACGACGCAGCTGGGGTGAACGGGAGCGGCTACTGTGCGGTGATGATGAGCGGTTAGTCGCAGTGACTCGGGCGTTGTCAGGTGCATCTTCGAACTCGGTGGGGGGCGCAGGCGGGCGAGGATTCAGTGGGGAGCGGCGGTAGGCGGGAAAGCTTGGTCGAGAGAGGGCCGGCCAGGAACTTCGGCAATGTCGAGAGATGTGGCCCACACGTCCACAATAGAAGCAGATGGGTCGATCATCATGTGTGCGCCATTCGGCCGGGTTGCGATAGCTCGGGTAAGGACCGCTCTGGTTCCGGTAAACAGGGGCAGAGGCAGCAGACGAAGCGAAGTCAGGACGGTTGGCGGCGCAGATGGATTGCAGACCCATATTGGAAAGTTCTTGGCGAACGACCGATTGAATGAGGGACACGAGCGGCCGGGAATCGTCAAAGCACTGCGTCACTTGTTTGGCAGGAGACGCTGCTTCAATTTCTCGCCGGACTATACGTACGACGTTCTCGGAGGGAGTGGGCTCACGCGGAAGACAAAGGTCTTCACACGTCGATGAAGCAGCGGTGTTGGGTAGGCGCGTGAACTGCTGAACTATGCGGCGGCTTTTCGCTTCTTCAAAGCGGCGACATTCGTTAATGATCTCATTGACTGTTGTGATGTTCTCATACACGAGAAGGTTAAACGCGTCGTCCGCTATGCCTTTTAAAACGTGACTGACCTTGTCTGCCTCTGTCATGTTTTTATCCACCTTGCGGCAAAGAGCCAAGACGTCCTGGATGTACGCCACGTAAGATTCAGTGGACGTCTGTGCACGGGTCCCAAGGTCCTTCTGAGCAGCACGTTGGCGGCCGATGGGCTTGCCGAACAAATCACGAAGCTTCTGTTTGCATTGCTCCCAACTGGTAATCTCTTCTTCATGTGTCTCGAACCAGACTCGTGCCGTTTTTTTGAGGTAGTATATTACGTTGGCCAGCATAAGCGTGTTATCCCACCTGTTGCTGGCGCAGACCCGTTCGTAATTTGCCAACCAGTCATCGACGTCAACGTTGTCAATCCCAGAAAACATGCCAGGGTCGCGGGGCTGAGTTAGGATGACCGTCGGTGGCGTCGACGGGGCCGCGGTTGGAGACTCCCCTTCGGATGACATGGCAGCCAGGTTACGTCCGCTGCGGAGCTCCGTCTTGCGCAAGTGACTACCCCGCACCTCCACCAATAATGTTACGGGAAGGAATAAACGTACTGGTTTTACAGATGGGTTTTAATGGCTGCGCAGAAAAGCGAAAACCCAGAATCTTCTTTGTCGTCTCCCAGGGCACCAACCATGTCCTCTTCTTTCCACCTTACGCACTGTGACAATATCGTTTAAGAAAAGAAACCTTGATGAAAAATGGACTTTAGCTGCGATGTGTCAATGAAGGCAGATGGATGCAGTCAAAATGCCTTTAGTGGTGGTGTTTGAGATGGTAAGATGTCAGAAAGGAGACAGAGGTTATAGCCAGAATAGTGCGACATCAACTACAGTGCAGCAGGACATATTACTGGAGCTCTTCTCCACTTGCACACCAATGCAAGCGCAGCACACTTGAAAGACAGTTGATCTGCATGGTTGGGTTGCCAGCTTGGTTCCTTCATATGAGACGGGGTTGGTTATAAACAATGATGTTAACGCACGTCAAAACTAGCCTAGGTACTGTATTCGTATTCTTCAGTTTACTTTTCATAGTAAATACATTCCTTAAAGATTTTCATTGTGTTCTGGAACACGATCTTTTTTAACAATAATGAGCTTAGACTGATTTCTTTTATATTGCAAAGATAGATTTTTGAGCTGGTCTGGCGCTTGCGCCGCCAGACTGACTTACAGCGATCTAACACTTACATTATGCTCCCACTAATAGTTGGAATGTGCGCAACAAAGATATGTGTCATACATCTGCTACCACTTGCTAGCATTTTCTGTGTTAGGAGCTGTGTCACAACTACAGGATTTTTTATCACAATAAAAATAATGTGATGCACAAAGACTATGCTCAGTTGTATTGTTATTTTATGTTTTGTACTGAAATAAAACATTCCATTCACCTGCGTGTACATGCAGGTATAATTATGAAAGCGATTTCATGATTGGTCACTTCCTTGTTGAACTGAGAATTAAGCTGAGCATTTTGAAGAAAGGCTCACGTTATTATTGCTTATCAATTTAAATACCAGCTACTGCACACTTCCCACGCCAAATTACAGTACACTTTTTTGTTTTTTCTAGAGCAACCAGCTGCATAAATTTATAGAAAAAAATAAAGTGAACGCACCTGGTTGTTTCTAGAAAAGTTTTCCTTGCTGCGGTGCGCTTTGCAATCCTTGGAATAGTGGAGTCGGTGATGTACCTGAGTATTGAACTGCTCAGGTAGGGCGAATGCCGGCACTCTCGCGCCGAGATCCGCATACAGCAATCGAGCACACATGCAGTACGCGCACTAATGGCAGGAATCTTCTCAGTGTTTTTCATAGAATCAAAATGCGCCGCGCTTAAACTGATGCTGCTTTGTATGTTGTGTATGTAGAAACACGCCAATGAAAAATTGCACTCGCACAAAGAATACGTATGCAGATCATCAACTGGCTCATGCATGGAATAAGACAAGTCACGGCACTAGCTGGCGGGCTGCTTGACAGGACGGCCGATTTCTCTCGGCGCCGCAGTAGAATTAGTCCGTTGCTGAAGCACTTCAGCGGATTGCACTGGTACGTAACACAATGCCCTTAAATATCCGAAGCATCGTAACGAAAAAAAAAGCTGTGGAGGCAACTAGCGTCTATCGGGAAAAGCCGACGAGGCGAGCGACAGGTCACAACGCAGCCATGTTTGCGCACTAACTGCACTCAAGGAGCGATTCAAAGTAACTGCGGGGCTACCTTGCGATTCTCGTGTAAAACGCTCGAGCTTTACTTCACTCAAGGCGCGTTTTCGGTGGCGGGCGATTTCTGAAATGGCAAAACTCCATGCAGTTGCGGAGTTCCCCAAAGCCACCAACCTGAAGACACTACGCAGTTTCGACGGCCTCTTCTCCTATTTTCACCGCTTTGTGAAGAACTTCGCTATGTTCATCGCCCCTTTGACTCAACTGCTGGCTGGAGACAACGCCCTATTCGCCTGGTCAAAAGCGTGCGATGACGCGTTCACGACCCTTCGCCATCTGCTCACTTCTCATCCTATTTTGAGATATCTTAACCCCACTGCCCCAACTGAGGTCCATACAGATGCTAGTGGAGTCGGCCTTGGGGCGGTTCTTGCCCAACCCAAACGTGATCTTGAGGAATACATAGTTGCCTATGCTAGCCTCACGCTGACAAAGTCGGAGCTAAACTACTCTGTTACAGAAAAGGAGTGTTTAGCCATACTCTGGGCCCTTACAAAATTTCGACCTTACTTATACTGCCGCCAATTTGATGTAGTAACGGACCACCTGGCGCTGTGCTGGCTCTACTCATTGAAAGACCCCTCTGGCCGCCTCACACGCTATGCAGAAACCACTGCACTTCCATCTGCCACTGCCCAAGACGTTGGGTCATTCATACTGCGGCATTTTGTTCTTCGTCACAGAGCCCCTCGGGAACTTCATAGTGATCGAGTCCACGCTTTTTGATCTGAAGCCGTGACGTTGCTTATAAAGGAGTGTCACATCATCCACAGGACCACCAGCGCATACCATCCGCAGACGAATGGGTTGACGGAGCGTTTCAACCGTACTCTTGGCGACATACTCGCCTTGTACGTCGCGTCCAACCATTCCAACTAGGACGCTGTGCTTCCGTTCGTCACGTTCGCCTATAATACTGCCACTCAAGCCACTACCGATTTTCTCCGTTTTTCTTATTGTACGGCCGCGAATCTTCCTGCACCATCGATACCATTCTACCCTACTAGCCTGATTCATCAGAATGTGTTCGTCTGTCAAGTTGCGCAGCATGCTGAAGAATTCAGACAACTCGCCCGCTGTCTTACCACCGCAGAGCAGACACACCAGAAGCTTCGTCGTGGTGGCTCTGACCCCCAAAGCTTCCCTACCGATTCATTGGTTTGGCTGTGGGTTCCACCTTTAGCTCCCGGTCTTTCTTCTAAGCTGCTCCAACGATATCATGGACCTTACCGAGTAATTGCATGAACTTTCCTCGTGAACTATGTCGTAGAGCCTGTGTCGCAGTCTTCTGATCAGCGCCGTCGCTGTCGCGAAACTGTACACGTAGATCGGCTCAAGCCCTTCTACGATCCCTCTGTGTTACCTTATTCAAATCGCCAGGATGGCGCCTTTTTCTCCAGGGGATAAATGTAACGAAGAAGAAGCGCCGGTTAGCCCGGCGCATCTCCAGCGTATGAAATGTAACGAAGTGCCGGTCAGTCAGGTGCATCACCGTGCTTTACACTCGGGGCCGGTTCTGACTGCTCGCAGGGTTCTGACTACCGCACCGAGTTAGACCTCTCACTCCTTGCGTACCCTGTCAATAAACACCTTGACACATGTTTCAATTACGTTAGAGGGAGCCGCCTGTTTAAACCTCTTGTAAAGGAAACACGTTATAGCATTATCCCTAATAGGATTATATCCTGGCAACCGTACTGCCCACTCGCTTACGTTATTATATTTGTGTATGGAAAAGAAGTCGATTACTCGATCATGCATGTGGCGCATGCACAGATGGTACTGTTGTCGCGCCACGGATAACGTACTCGGAGTTAAATTTAGCCTCGCGCGAGGTGCTCAGACTAGTGTATATGCAGCTCGGCATTACGTTTCTCCATCCGAGCAGGAGTGGCCGCGTCTGAGAGCTCACTAGGCTCTAGTAGGCATTATTTTACTTTCTGAAACCGGTTCTCATCAGAAGCTAAAAGGCTAACAAGTGTGCAGTTTGTTGCAGAAATCTCACTTGTTCGGTTATGGCGTCCCTGCGGCCGAGAAGTAGGGACCATAAATGGTGCGAGGAGAATCGGTAAGCAAGACAGGCACGTATTCAATCCTTTTGACCGCGACGGAAGATGTCCGCCTCCACGGTGAGCGTAAGCGCAGGACATTGAGGTCAAGTGCGGGAGGCCGAACTATCTACAAGTACGGTGGGTTCGAGGGGCAACCCCGGCGTCACCAGTGGGTATGTCGTTTCGCTATTCTATAGTGCACAAGCAACTGCAAAACGAATGGACCGAACACGAATAGCGAGCGATCAACATTAACAAATCAGGACATAAGGCCATTTCTAGCTGTAAGATAAGTTAGGCACGTTAGCTGTCTAACTTCTCCAAAAATTGTAACTCTTGTATTTCGTTGCATCAGTTCTTTACCTATAATACCCATACACCCTCTCCAGCACGCACAAGATGTTTCAAGTACCCCCACTGCGGCTGCGTACCTGATACAGCCCACCCCACAGTTTTTGTTTTGTATTTTTTGTTCTTGATGCGAGAGCATCAAATGGGCCGTTTACCGAAAAAGCCGGCGTCTGTTGCAGCAAAGCGGCACCAAAATTCCCATTGCCTGCGACGCCACGTCACCAGCGCGCCTCGACGGAGCAGATACAGCGACGCGACGCCGCGGGGCGAGACGGGTGGTCGTCGCCGAGGCAGCCACGTGACGCGCACGTGCGGGTGCCGCAGTCTAGCTCTCGGAAGCAGACAAGCAGGCTCTCGGAAGCAGACCGTACCTCTCTCTCTCTCACTCCTACTGGGCTTAGCTGCTGCGCGCACCTGCAGGCCTTGGCGGCCACTGCTGCTTCCGCGGTATCTCGTGGCGCCTGACGTCAGTGGAATGCGGCGTCCTTGCTTTCCTAACAATGTCGCCCAAATGCTTCTGGTCAAGTATGCTAAAGTAGAATTTCTACAAAAAAATAACCCTCACCAATTTACTCGCAAAACTCGATAACGTACCCCGCAGCAAAACTCGAAAGCATTACTCGCAGTGCGAAACTCGAAGGACCGCTATTAAAGCTTTCGCATTTACAAGTCACAAGAAGTGCTTAAGTGTCCTTGGATTTTTTTACGTGAAAGAAGCAAAACGTCTCAGGCAACCCGTCGTAGTGGCGTCGCGCTGCAAAGCCTGAACCCGCAGGATCAAAACCGGTCCACGACGGCCGCATTTCGGTGGGGGCGAAATGCAAAAACGCCGGTGTATACCGCGCAATCGGTGCTCGTTAACGAAGCTCCTGTGGCCAAAGGTAATCCGGAGTCTCCCGCTAAGGCAAGCCCCATGGTCATGTCGAGGCTTTGGCACGTAAACCCCAAGAATTAAATTAAGTTTCAGGCAATAGGGCATTCGCACTAAGCCTTTTCTTGTTTCCACACTTCTTTTGTGATTATTTTCCGTTGTCGACATTTGTACTGCCTAATATTGTTGTTTAACTTAAAGCCGTATTTGTGTCAATCTTTCAGTTGTATACTAGCACACACTGATGCTAAATTAGCAGAATAATGCATAGCCTGCTTCCCTACTTTGTTCACTGCATCGCGTTCCTTCATTTTTCTGTGATAAGCAATCTACAGTTGGTCAGTTGCGCTAAAAGAGCTGCGGTCTTATGAGCTACTGCGCTTTAGCAGGATTGTCATGTTGGCTATACAGGCGGTTATTTTTATCGTAGGAAACATTAAAAAATTATTTTTACGCACTACGCTGTCGTGGCAATGGGCTCGTGATAAAGGTGTAGGAAAGATATTGTAAGGGTTGAAGTGAGTAATTTTCCTTGTCTAGTTAGGAAACCAATAAACGCTGCAACCTTCGCGAAGCTAACTACGCCACACTCAAGTGCGAAATTAAATAATTGCAGCAGGGAACTCGATAATGTGACAATCCGCGTCTACAGACTACCGCCACGCGTTATTGACACAACAGTTTTTGTTTTATGGTAAACAAATTAAAATGTTGGGCATTACGAGCCAAAACGGTGGTCTGATTATGAGCAACGCCGTAGTCGGGGACTCCAGAATAATTTTGATCACCCACGGGGTTCCTAAACGAGCACCCAATGGACGGCACACGGGCGCTTTTGAATATCGCCCCTATCGATGTGCGGCCGCCAGGGCCGAGACGTGGTCGCAACTCCCTTGGGCTTAACACCCCAACGCCAAAGCACTGCGCCACCAGGGCGGGTTATCTTAGGTTTCCCTTTGTACAACACAAAATAAAAGTACAGGTGTGCCCAAATTTACTTCCTTGAAAAAAAAATATCCTGCGCTATGACAACTAGACAATTAACCTTGAATTGTGTAACATGATGACTGAGGCACCAACTGAGACTAATCGCCTAACCAGTAAAAGAAAGTCTGGCAATTATTTATTTATTGGAAATACCCTACAGGCCCGCAGGGCATTGTGTAAGGGGGCTTCAAAATTCCAACTGTGCATACCCAACCAAAAGAAACAATAAAAAGAAAACAAAGTACAATACATGGTAAATAATTTTTGAACGCATAATCGCAGTACAGAAGAGAAGACCAAGCGATGAGGAAATAACAAGAAGAAATATGGGACGCAGGTTAAATGACACGACAAAATAAAAAGCGCATGGCGCATTGATCAGTGCGCAATCCATCAAAGCGCGATATAGCACGAACAAGGCAAACAAAAATTGCATAAAAAGCAAACGAAATTCGTAACAGGAAATCAAAATTAAATAAAAAATAACATAAAAATATCAACTTAGACATGTTAAACGATGGCTTCAGTTAAATGTATCAGTATTTGAGAAGCTATGTTGTCTGGCAGATTATGCAATAATTTGATGACTCGTGGAAGTGCTGATGAATTGAACGCTAAAATGTCACCAAAGATCAGCGTAAAACTCAAGTAATTGTGCAATCCTTTCGACGTGTGGTATGGCCGTGCGGGATGGCCAGTTATATAGGCCGAAGACCAAGCGTATCACAGCACGGTGTATTACAGGATCTTTTTCCTGCTCGTGGTTGATTTTCACGCAGCCTGATTCGTGCTTTATGCAAACAATGTTACAACATTCAACAACAGTTTCTTCCTATAGGAAAAAGAAGATTACCTTGACGGTAAACGCCCAACAGACAAGTTATTTACCTAATCTCTGCCTCATTGTTCAATTATAACTTGAAACAATAACCGCAGCCTTAAAACGATGGACAAGGAAAGTGACAGGATGAATGTTATTCTGCGCTATGAAGATCGCTAGCTGCGTTTGTGTGGTTAGTTTCCTTGCATCCGTCGTCTTAACGCTACGCCTTCTGCTTTAAGTATGAGCCGACTAGCTTGAGAGCACGTTTTGAGCTTACGCCTATAGAGTAAACGCGAAAGAAACACACGCATTGTAATAATTATACCTTGATTTGTATTCTCAATCACTGCTTTTAAAATGTAATTCTGTAACCGTAATGGCGTTGCAAATGCTCAACATTGGCGGACGCTTGCAGCTCTACAACAAAAGGCGTGCCCTGCTGGTAATCCAGAAGCCAATGTGGTCAGAGGGTTTCGGTGCTGTGGGCTTCAATGCGTCTAATGTAAAGCTCCCTGTTGGGTCCCATGTCCTCTTGACGCTTGCTTATACCGGCGTTCAAAATTAAGCTTTACGTAATTTTTAAAAATCGCCTGGGGCAGGTAGCCTAATTCTTCCCATTTAGCTGGGTTATTCGAAGAGGCGGACATTAGTAGCACGAGAAATCGAAACACATATTGAACTAATTAACAAAAATTGACTAATGAACTTACTAGTTAATTACTCCACGACACATGTTGCAATTTACGAATTGTAGCCGGGGGTCTTGTCAGGCGTATCCACTTGGAATGAATTTCCAGATTAACAAATGCTCGGCATTGTTGGACTTTGGCGTCGTCACCTGGTACGGCAGTGCGTCGAGCTGATGCTGATGGCTGTGCGGTCTGTAGCCCAAGCAGGCCGAAACCACA
This sequence comes from Dermacentor silvarum, assembly GCF_013339745.2. Lineage (NCBI taxonomy): Eukaryota > Metazoa > Arthropoda > Arachnida > Ixodida > Ixodidae > Dermacentor > Dermacentor silvarum. The sequence continues at coordinate 388,415,952 of NC_051154.1, read as the reverse complement.
CGCTGCGAATGTACGGTCCAGCATGCCTCGTCCTGGGGAATGCTGTTCACGTTGGCCTGTATTCGGCTAAAGCCCCTCCATACGCGTTTTCGCCGACCAGGGTGGTGGTGGAGCCGGGTTGGAGGGGCTTTATATTCGGCAAGCAAATATCTGTTTTCAACTCCGATGTGAAAGCACCAAAAAAAAAAGGAACACCATACTCGGATTGGACTCACGGTAGCGCAGCTATTAGCCCCGAGAACGACCTACAGGGGCGCTACGAGTGCCGCTCGTGTGACGTCAGGGCACGGACTCACGCCTGTCGTCCGCTGCCGTTCGGGCGCTGTCTGGGCGCCTTCTGCAGTGTTTACGTTTGTTCGCTGTCGTTCCTTGTGCTTGTATACTTATGACGGTCATCACAAATACATTTTACGACGTCTTCATTTGCGCAAACGTATTCAAAGAGCTTATTTCCTAGACCACAATTTATTTCTCAAGGGCAACGCTACAGTGCCAGCCGAAGGAGCTCAGACAAGCCCATTGCGGGTTTTTCATGCGCGGATCTAGACTTTGCAGATTGAGGGACTAATAAAAAAGCATAAATAGCACGTGACTAATAAAAGCATAAACGTATAAACATAGCGCATAAGAATCCAGTTAGGATAACATACCTACATATGACTGCTACATTTACCTTGATTTTAACCCATTAAAACGTGTTTGCCTATGACGATTAGGTCATGGTAAAATATCTAATTTTTCATTTCTTCACAGAAACACTCGGCAGTAACACGAGGACCTGACAGTGCAGTTTAGACTCAACCAGCACACGTTCTTTTCACTGCTTCTCAAAATTAGGCCGTTCTTCACGAGTTAATATCAAGTGGCGGCAATTTGAAGTAAAGCTAATTGAGGCTTACAGCTATTTGCAGAATACGTAAAGGAATGTACCAATATTTATTCACTGTTCCGTGCTACACGTTCTACTCACTTGTGCAATTTACTGCTGCTTGTTTCTTGAGGAGCAGACATCACGAATCTGTTTGGCGAACTGACACAGGCTGCCTGGCCCAAATTTTTTAGTGAGATATGCCTTTTGGACCAAACGGCTGCAGCTAGAAAGAATACGAAGCCTCATTCATTAGCAGTATGAGGCTTATTGAAGATATCATTATTCCCCTGTGGAGGTCAACAATCAAGTGAGTTTATTTGAGGCTTGTGGTGTCTTCTCTATGAGGGGGGTATGTAAGGTTCCCTTTTATGTGCTCACGAAGCGAATAGCTCCCAGTTTGTGTAGTTAGACAACGCAGGATGGAGGCATCGTGAGGCAGAAGGCGTTTGAATTTTCCTCTTCAGCGCAGCCTAGGCTCCGCTGTACAGCCTCGAGTATGCCTTAGGCATTGCAATTGGCGCTTAAAGAACTACTTCATGTTTTCAATTCGAAGTTGTAGTGAACTGATGGGTTTCGCAAATAATGCGTGCCTCGCCATAACCACAGTCGGCAGATTTAGTTGCGTAAGGGCTGTGCCATGATGTCGATAAATACAACTGAGGGTCACTATGGAACATTTTCTCACGTGCAATTGATAGGCTCTCGATCTTAACCACGAAACTCTTCTTTCAGGTGACTGCTGCTATACTATACGTGACGCACCGTCGTGTTAACAGGCATGAGCAATGCGTTTTCTGAGTGCCTGTTTCACAGTACGGTGAAAGTATTGGTAAACGTTTTCATGCGAAATGCACGCCTAACTCTTCCTTTTACGCATCAATTAATAGCCATACTTGACTAGAACAACTCATCATAGTAATAAGAATCATCATAGAAGATTCGCTGTGCAGTTTCCTTCTAAGAAGCATTTATAATATTGACATCAAATACCAATACCAACATTTTTCTTGCCAGTAAAATGCAATGTCTCTCAAAAGCTAAGTCCTAACGGAATGTTAAGTGTTTTGCGGAGCATAATACAGAACTTCGTGCGCTCAAATTGCAGGCATACCTTTTACGCAATGTTTATGGACAGGCACTGCGCATATACGTATTACAAAACCAGTAGACCCCTAAAATGCTACATAGCTTGCTATATCCACGCCGCAAATTTTCACGACTCGCGGTTCTGAAGAAGAAACTGCCGTTCGGGCATGACAGTAAAAAAAGCCGGCATTTTCTTCAATAAGTACGGCTGGAGCCACCAATACCCCAACCATGCACGAAGGGAACGAGCGCGCGTAGCAGCCGAGCGAGCGCCGTCCTGGCGGTGACGTCACTCGTAGAGGGCGCCACTCCAACTTCTCGCCGCTAATACCGCTGCAAAACAGTGAACATTTTGCTAAACCGTACAAAGCCTCTCCTCCATTTAACGAATAGCAGATGCCATATAACGCCTTCAGGCAAAACCCTTTTTTTTTTATTCCTTGAGCATATTGCTCTGTGATTTAATTTAGGAGTGACGTATCAGTCATTGTGTCCTCGCACGTGTGGCGCTGACAGCGCTTCTGGGTATCTATATCATGTCTGGATATATATATATATATATATATATATATATCAGGAGCAGCTCTACAGACGTGCTCCTAGTAATGACTCAAAAAGCGAGTTCCGCACGCCATGGGGTCTTGACAATCGTGATCGTGTATGTCTACAGCGGAGTCGTCCGCCACGTTCCTAACAACAATCAACTTTTTTTAAATATAGAAGCCGAATATGACCCCTGAACCCCGCGTGAAATGCCCGCAATGATGCAGTTCACTTAGAACGTGCTCTTACAGCCATATCAAAACTCAAACGACTCATCGAGCACGTACATGAAGTGCGCTTCTGGGATCTTTCGGTGACCTTCGACACGTGCAATTCACTCGCCATCGCACGCGAGAAACAGTCGTGGACTCATTTGGGTAGTCAACAACTGCGGTTAATAGCTCCTCCGCTAAATATTTCTGCCCACGATGTAGCAACCCCGTGCATACAATCGAACTAACGTTTACATACATAGGCGTGCGCACGGGGGGGGGGGGGGGGAGGGCAGGAGGGGCGGCCGCCACCTCACATCATCTAGGGGGGCGGGCGCAAAGTTGTCCCCATATTTTTTCTCAGTCACGCCGGTCCGGTTATTGTTAAAGGGGCACTAAAGGGAAACATAAGGTTCGCGCAGACTGCTGGAAGAACCACCATTACAGAAACCTCGTAGTACTTATTTCGTGGCAAGAGAATGCTTAATTTAAAGAAAAACGTGTTTTCCTAGATTGCAACTGCCCGCTGCCGAGCTGGAAGGCGTCTAACGGGGAATTCGACATGCCCGCCTTTGGCCGCCAACAGCGTTCCCCACTATAACATAGCGCTAGAAAAACTCGGAGCAATCCTTACTACTGCGCTTGTTTGCGTACGCTTCTGGTATTGCGATCATTTCCCCAGATAGGTGCAGCGGCGGGGAGCACTCAGCCAGTCCATGTGGTGTAAGCCGCGTTGAAATCAGCCGCGAAGATGGCGAACTACGTTGAAGTGTGAGTCGTTCGGTCGGTCGAAGAAGATGTGTTTGGTGATGGATGGTGTCAGTCGATCTGGAAGAATTGAGTGACGACGTCGTGGGACCTGCGACGACTTTGAAGAGTGCCTCCTGGAAGAGTGGCATTCGGGACCAACGACGAAGGGAACGGCGATCAGCGCTGGAGTTCGCGTGAGTGTTTCCTGGAAGAGAAACATTCGAGTTACTTTACAAGAGTTGTGGACTGGACTCACTTTGTGAATATTTAGGACTTTACGTGTTCTCGAATAGGTTGTAGTGCATGTAATTGCATTTGTAGCGTGATTTGCTGTTGGTTCCCGTGGTTGTAAACACTATCTGAGATATAGAGTGAGTTGCGATGTGAATTGAGTTGTGATTTTCACCAGCCGAGTGTGCATAGTTTCCTGTTGTTTGTACTGCTATAACTGAGAATATATTTTGTTTGTGTTATCAACTCTCGGCTCTGACTCGGTCTTTGGTCCAGAAGCGGCGTTTGCTGGCGCACTAAAAGGACCACCCCTCAAAATTGTCCGTGCTTTCGGGGGGCAGATACGTCAGCCTTTGGAATCCGCCCGGCGATTGCAACCCCTTAACGGGATCAGCGACTAAAATTCTTCCAGACCTGAGTGAATTGATTGACTGAATAAAACGCTCATAGAAATATTCACTTTTCTCTATCTCTAGTTGTTTACTTGTTCTTGGAAGAGTGATTCGTGAGTCAATTTTTTCGGGAGTTCCTTTAATGCGTTTCCTCGTTTCCCCAACAGGCGTACCAGCGGGTTACACTTTGTTTCACTTCTAGTTGCAGTTTTACTCCTCTCTATGGGCTTTATTCACGTCTTTACTTCTAAACGAACCCATCCCCTTCTGGCTCGCCTTGAAAAATTACCATATGACCCCCCTCCTCTCCCCCCCCCCCCCAAAAAAAAAGAACAATCCTGGGCATGGGCACGCGGCTGCCGCAGCTCATCCAGCTTTAAAAATTTGTCTGTGCAGAAAGCGATGCCGTGGCACTGAGCAAGCCTTCTGGAGCTCAGTTTCGGCACTCCCGACGAAACAAGTTGGCTGAAGAGAAAGCGCAAGGAGACAGGCTACGAGCTTGGCTCCTTTCTACAGGTTAGCTGTTCATTTTCATGCTTGCGTTTAAATTTACAGAATAGGCTCCAAATCGGTAGTATTCGTAGCCTGAGCTAAGGACCAAAATTGCTTTCAGAACCTCATGAATGTGAGACTGCCAGTGCCAGTGAACCATCCCACCGGGTGGCCGAAAATCAGCACCTCGAGGACATCCCACTTCAAGTATCACATTCTTGCCAAGGAGACAAATGTCAGACTTAACTCAGTTGCAACGAAGAACAGCGCTCTACTACGAATACGTTCAGCTGCGCAACGAGTGATGATGACCCTTCGCGACCGTTGCCATGTGACGACCTTCACACTGACAGGCGCACCAGGCTTATGCGTGGTCCTATTCAGCCGCATTTGAATTGCTACCCGCAGAAACAAGCGGAGAACGGGACGCGAAAGTTTTGCGCGCGCTGGTACGACGAGTTTAACTGGATGGAATATAGCATAGAGAAAGATGATGCGTTTTGCGTCTACTGTCGCGCTTTTCTGCAGCAGAGTTCAGCGTGTAAGGGTCATTAAGATCCAGCATTCGTCTCCATGGGCTTCAACAGATGGAAGCAAGCCGTAGAGAAGTTCAGGCTTCATGAAAAGTCCGACAGTCACTTAAATAGCATCCTGTGCTGGAACTCGTACAAAAAATGCAAATCTGTAGGTGAACTGCTAGATGAGAATCAGAGACGCGTGTCGTTTTGAGAGAAGAAAAACGAAAAAGAAACCGAGAACTTTTACAGCGTTTTGTTGACGTTGTAATTCTACTCGCGAAGAGTGGCAGGCCCTTTAGAGGCCATAACGAAAGCAAGGAAAGCACAGAAAAGGTTTGTTCCTAGAGATCGTTAATCTCTTGGAGCAATATGATCCTGCCTTCCAAGCTCACCTTGATTTTGGAGCGAAAATTGCTTTGTGCACCAGCAATAGAACGCAGAACGATCTTATTGAGGCACTGCAGGCTGCCATGTTGCAATCCATTATTCACTGCCTGGAAGGCAAAACTGTGTCTCTCATATGCGATGAGACTAGTCACTACGGACACCACGTCTGTTGTAATAAGGTACTTCAGTGAGGAGAATAAACGACCCGTAGAAGTGTTCACCGCACTAGAGCGACTTCTTAGTGTTGACAGCAGCTCAATACTCTAGGCATTGGAGCGAGTTCTAGGTGTTCTCCAAATCACGTGGACATCGGTCAACTCTGTTTCTTTCGATGGCGCTGCTGCCATATCAGTGCACATTTCAGGGGTGGAAGCCAAATGCAAAGAGAAAAACAACAGAATAATATACGTCCATTGTTACGCTCACTGTTTGAATCTGGCTCTCGTTGATGCCTGTTTGTCAAGGGCCGAGAATAAAATTCTTTTTATTTCTTCGGCACCTTGCGGCTAGCATACAACTTCATAGAATCTAGCCCAGTGCGTCACGTAATTTTTGAGCATATATCTTCGGCGTTAGGCATAGCTCTAACGACGCTAAAATCTTTGTCCACAACCAGATGGGCTTGTTGGGCCGAAGCCACCAAAGCAATGCGGGATAACTACTGCGCCTTGGTAGACGCCGTAGAGGAAATCATGGAAAACGCGCAGCATTCGGAAACGCGAGCAAAAGCAAAAGGACTTCTCGCGCAACTGGAAAGCTTCGAGTTTCAATTCTGTATGGAAATAGCCCATCCTGTGCTGCAGATGGTCCTCAAGGTTAGCTGCATGCTCCAGGACCCAAAAATAAATCTTCTTACTGCGTTCCAGCGAGTGAAAAATCTCCAAGAAGCTTTCAAGGAAATGAGGCTGGACGAGAGTGCATTTACAAAGGTGTTTTGAGGTGCCACAGTGATATGCCAGACTCGCGGGATCAGTATTCCTGCTATGAGACAGAGGAAAGTGTCTAAACGCGCAGGCGTGAACTTCGCCAGTAAGTTTTTTCACGAAACAAAGGAGGAAGAACTCCGCGTCAGCGTTTTTTACCCCATGCTTGATGCTTTCGTTGAAGGAATTGAGACACGATTCACGCAGGAGACCGTCGTTCTCATATCTGCGATAATGAACATTCTGCGCCTCACTGCCAATGACGAGGAGATAGACATTATCACTAAGTATTTTGACGTGGAGTCTGATAGCTTGCGGGCTGAGCTCCGCTTACAGAAGGCACAGGTTAGCACAGAGCACATAAAGCTCGGTGACTGTAATGAATGGCTAGACTGGTTGCAACAAAACGGCCTAGGAGCGTTAGTTTATAAGGACTTTTTTTAAATCCTTAAAGGCTTTGCAGTTGTCCCTGTCACTAGCTGCTCATGCGAGCGGACGTTTTCAAACCTCGCCATTGTGAAAACAAAGCTGAGATCAATTATGAGTCACGACCGGCTTCGATGGCTGCGTTTACCGTTCGTTGAGCAACAGATTGCATTGTCAACAAGTTCTGAGTCAGTCATCGAACAGTTCGCGACAAAATCGCGTATATTTTTGCTTTAGACTTTTCACGATTGGTGAAAAGTGCTATATCTCCCACGTGCTACACATTTTAGTAATCTAGTCATAAAATATTTTTACCACCACATAACATATTCATTAGTTTGTATAATGTTTGTTGAGCATGACATAGTGCGTGCGTGTTATCTTGTGCTAAAAAGTAATTATAGCCCTTGTTTCTATTACATGTTTCTATCAAGTTCCAGAATGTAAGATTATCAACTGTACATTTGGATGCTCAGAAAAAAATGGCATGTCATAGCGTTTATCTTCAATAATTACTAAATATTGTAACTTGCTGTTTCTTGTATTTTTATTCTGCGGTATATTCTCGTGCTTTTAAGCGTTTCCATTACGATGTGTATTGGGTGGCGTTTTTCGTCTCTCTGCATGAACGTTGCAGACGCCGTATGACAGCTTTCGCCATGTGTAGGTGCACCCATGCGTTTGCCCTTTATGTATAGTATATTTTCCATACTAGCAGAGTCACGTTGAGGCAATATTTTTAAATATTCTGTGCTGTTAAAGATGACATATTTGTCGTATCTTTCTGTGGTTTAGAATGGATAAAAATTCTTCGTACGCGCGTTGTGTCACTGACGCCTCAGCTGCGCAGGGACTGCCTTTCTTTGCGGACGTTTGACAAGCAAGTGAAACCAACTGCTTAATAATATTTTGTATATTTTACAATTCAATACTGTTGAAATAAACGTTTCATAACCATATCTCGTCTCAGCACTACCATATGAGCGAAAGGACATCAGTGGGAGTGCGTTGATAGAAAAGGGGGGGGGGGGGCGCTCTGGGGAAACCTCGCCCACCCAAATGAAAAATCCGGCGCACGCCTATGTTTACATAAGCAATGTTCGCGATTGGTTTTCTCTTGAACGCCACTGAACACCGATCATTAACTGCTGTTATACCTTGTGCACCTGAAAGCGGGTGAATTCATTAAAAGTTGCAGTTAGGATTATTAGTGACATGCAAGTTTTGCGCCATTTGTTATACGACTCAGAAGCGATTCCTCCAAAGATGTACTACACCCTGATATCAGAACCCACAGTGTACTTGAGCCGACCGCAGGTTCTTGTGAGGGGAATGCTGTTTGAAGCGAGGCAAAACGGTTCATCTCCGCTTCAACTAGCAGGAGGTCATCGAGGCCACTTACAGCGTGTTGTCGTGAATCTCGGAAGCCATGGAGTTGGCTGTAGTCTTCGGCACTCTCCACATTATACCACAGTGCATTTGCTTATGAGGAATCTTAAAAAGAGTCAAGTTCACGTGTGGAGACCCTCAATCAAACTTTCTGACCTGGCAATCACACGATCTTGGACCAGGGATGGCTGGACGGGAGAAGGCGACAATATGCACGTTTCAATGTTTAAGCTGCCCTTTTGTAGTTTTAAATATAATGTAAATTATTGAAGAATGGCGAACACATTCGGCAAACACAGTCGCCGACTGTGTTCGCCAAGTCCAGCGGCGAACACAGTCGGCGATCGTCGAAAATTTGATCAGCGGCAAAACGCGTCGGCTTTTATACCTGAGTCATCGAAGGTTCCAGAATAATCCCTGGTATGCGCGTGTCTTCCAGAAAGTTCTAGACAATTCGCGTCGCTCATACAATCAGATAACATAAGCGTCGGTGAAAACAGGCAACGGAAAGAAGCATCGATAACGTTCTAGTAACTTCCGATACAGGCGCGTCCTGCGCCGAGCGATAACGTTTAACATTTGTTAGCCGGTGGAAAGCGGCCATCGGCGAAAGATAAACATGTATACGTGTCAATACCCACCCCTTAAAAAGCATCGTCCCGATGCTACAAACAAACGCGAAAGCGAAAACAAAACGACGCGTAATAAAGAAAGAAAATAACAAAGTAACAAAGTACCTATAAGCTCGTCAGCGGGCGTAGAAAGGCGTAAGACGCACCACGTGGATGACTTCAGGTCGTGCCCGGCGCCGCTGTGATTGCGAAATGCCGTCTGGCACGACCTCATAGTCCAGTGCGCCAATACGTCGGATTATCTTATATGGTCCGAAATAGCAGCGTAACAGTTTCTCGCTAAGTCCTCGTCGGCGTATCGGAGTCCAGACCCAAACACGGTCGCCGGGCTGGTACTCGATGTAGCGTCGTCGTAGATTGTAGTGTCGGCTGTCGGTCCTCTGCTGGTTCTTGATGCACAGGCGGGCGAGCTGTCGGCCTTCTTCGGCACGCTGCAAATAAGTGGCAACGTCGAGATTTTCTTCGTCAGCGACGTCTGGTAGCATGGCGTCAAGCGTCATTGCCGGGTTCCTTCCGTAGACCAGGTTGAACGGCGCCATGTGCGTCGTTTCTTGCACGGCCGTTTTGTATGCTAAGGTCACGTATGGATGGATGGCATCCCACGTCTTGTGTTCGACGTCGACGTACATTGCCAGCATGTCGGCGATGGTCTTATTTAGGCGCTCGGTGAGGCCATTCGTCTGCGGGTGGTAGGCGGTGGTGCGGCGATGGCTTGTCTGGCTGTACCGCAGGATGGCTTGAGTTAGTTCTGCCGTAAAGGCCGTGCCTCTGTCGGTGATGAGGACTTCTGGGGCACCGTGACGCAGGAGGATGTTCTCAACGAAGAATCGGGCTACCTCGGCGGCACTGCCTTTGGGCAAGGCTTTTGTTTCGGCGTAGCGGGTGAGGTAGTCCGTAGCGACGACGATCCATTTATTCCCGGACGTCGACGTCGGAAAAGGCCCAGTAAATCCGTCCCGATCTGCTGGAACGGTCGGCGAGGTGGCTCGATTGGCTGTAGAAGTCCGGCTGGTCTTGTCGGCGGTATTTTGCGTCGCTGACAGTCTCGGCATGTCCTTACGTAATGGGCGACGTCGGCAGAGAGGCGAGGCCAGTAGTATTTTTCTTGTATCCTCGCGAGAGTGCGGGAAAAACCGAGATGTCCAGCCGTTGGGTCGTCATGGAGAGCTTGCAGAACCTCTGGACGCAATTCTGAGGGTACCACGAGGAGGTAGTTGGGTCGGAGAGGCGAGAAGTTCTTCTTTAGGAGAATGTCGTTTTGCAAGAAGAACGACGCCAATCCTCGCCTGAACACCTTCGGCACAATGACGGTCTTGCCTTTCAGGAAGTCTACAAGGCTCCTTAGTTCCGGGTCGGCTCGCTGTTGTTCGGCGAATTCGTCGGCACTGATGGGTCCCAAGAAAGTGTCGTCATCCTGGTCGTCTTGTGGCGGCGGTTCGACGGGGGCGCGAGACAAACAATCGGCGTCAGCGTGCGTTCGCCCGGATTTGTAAACGACGGTGATGTCGAACGCTTGAAGTCTCAGGCTCCATCGTGCGAGGCGACCTGAAGGATCCTTCAAGTTAGCTAGCCAACACAAGGCGTGGTGGTCGCTCACAACTTTAAAGGGCCTGCCATAGAGGTAGGGGCGAAACTTTGATGTAGCCCAGATGATGGCGAGGCACTCCTTTTCTGTTGTGGAATAATTTGCTTCCTTCTTCGATAGCGACCGGCTAGCGTAACTTACAACCCTTTCTAGTCCGTCAGTCCTCTGCACAAGCACGGCGCCGAGTCCTACGCTGCTTGCGTCGGTGTGGACTTCGGTATCGGAATTTCGTCGAAATGCGCAAGTATTGGCGGCGATTGCAGGCGTCGTTTCAGTTCTTCAAATGCTTCGACTTGCGGCGTTTCCCATTTGAACTCGACGTCGGCCTTCGTGAGATACGTCAGTGGCTCAGCGATCCGTGAAAAATTCTTGACGAAGCGCCTGTAATAGGCGCACAGTCCAAAAAATCTACGCACGGCCTTCTTGTCAGCGGGCGGAGGAAAGTTGGAGATGGACGCAGTTTTCTGAGGGAGTGACTTGTTGATGACGTGGCCCAAAAACAAGAGCTCCTCATATGCGAAGCGGCACTTTTCTGGCTTCAACGTGAGTCCGGAGGTCTTGATTGCTTGAAGAACTGTTTCAAGGCGCCGCAGGTGTTCTTCGAAGCTTGAGGCAAACACAACGACGTCGTCCAAATAGACGAGGCAGGTCTGCTACTTCAAGCCTGCCAGTACTGTATCCATGACACGTTGGAAAGTGGCAGGCGCCGAGCAAAGACCAAACGGCCTTGAACTCGAACAGTCCGTCTGGTGTTATAAAGGCCGTCTTCTCCCGGTCCCTCTCGTCGACTTCGATTTGCCAGTAGCCGGTTTTGAGGTCCATCGACGAAAAATACTTTGCGTTGCAGAGTCGATCCAAGTCGTCGTCAATCCGTGGGAGGGGGTATACGTCCTTCTTCGTGATTTTGTTGAGGTGACGATAATCGACGCAGAAACGTAGGGTTCCATCCTTCTTCTTCACTAACACAACGGGGGACGCCCACGGACTCTTGGACGGCTGGATGATGTCGTCGCGTAGCATTTCGTCGACTTGTTGCCTTATGCCCTCTCGCTCGCGCGCCGAAACTCGGTACGGGCTCTGACGGAGTGGCCGGACATTTTCATCGGTTATGATGCGGTGCTTGGCGACAGGGGTTTGTCGAACTTTTGACGACGACGAGAAGCAGTCCTCGTATTGCAGGAGCAGAGCCTTTAGTTGTTCTTTCTTATGCCTGGGAAGGTTCTGATTGACGTCGAAAGTTGGTTCAGGTACTACAGTCGTCGTTGAAGGTGCACTAGAATCCGTGAAGGCGAAAGCACTGCTGGCTTGTACTATTTCGTCGATGTAGGCGACCGTGGTGCCTTTGTTAATGTGCTTGTATTCGGGGCTGAAGTTGGTGAGCATCACCCTTGCTTTCCCTGCACGTAGCTCTGCTATGCCTCTAGCGACGCAAATTTCACGGTCGAGCAGTAAGTGATGATCGCCCTCAATAACGCCCTCCATGCCTGCAGGCACTTCGGTGCCGACGGAAATCATTACGCTGGAGCGAAGCGGAACGGTGACTTGTTCTTCAAGCACATGCTTGTATGCGGTGGTATCGCGTTGTGCGTTGAAAGCGTTATCGACTTGGACCTTAAGTCGATGACTGCACCGTGTTGATTTAGAAAGTCCATGCCTAGGATGACATCCCTGGAGCAGTGCTGCAGGATTACGAAGCTCGCCGGGTAAGTGCGGTTGTTTACCGTGACTCGCGCTGTGCAGATTCCAGTCGGCGTTATTAGGTGGCCTCCCGCTGTCCGGATATCGGGTCCTTGCCAGGCCGCCTTCACCTTCTTGGCGGCGAACGCGCCACTGAAGACGGAATAGTCGGCGCCAGTGTCGACGAGAGCGGTGACGTTATGACCATCGATGAGCACGTCTAAGTCGGTAGACCGTCGTCTAGCATTACGGTTAAGTCGTGGCGTTGGATCACGGCTGCGTCGGCTTGCTCTGCTGCTGCTACGTCGCGTCGGAAGGTCTTCTTTCGGCGGCGAAGTGCTGTAAAGGATGTTGCTAGGCGGCATGCTGATATCTCGTCGTGATGAATCGCGAATCGTCGTCGTCGGCGGCGTCGGAGGATCTTCGTCATTGCGTCGTACAGCAACCGCACCTCCATCGGTTGCTGCCTTTAGTTTACCCGGGTAAGGGCTGGGAGATCGGCCCCGGGTGGGACCGTTGTACTGACGGCGATGCGGCGAGATGTAGCGGCCTGGTGACGGCGAACGTGAGGATGGTCGTAGTTCCCACTGGGCTCCGGCGAGGTAGTCGGCGATGTCGCGCGGTCGTTCACCTCTATCGGGACGCGGCGCGTTGACGGGGAACCCTCGTAGGCCCATTTCGCGGTATGGGCATCGGCGGTAGACATGACCTGCTTCCCCGCAGTGATAGCAGAGCGGGCGGTGGTCGGGGGCGCGCCAAATGTCCGTCTTCCTCTGGTAGCTGTACTGGGCGACGGGCGGGCGTGCTGGCGGCGGCGGCGGTGGACGACGGAACTGCGGCGTTACGGGGCCGTGGCGCGAGCGCGGAGGGGGGCCTTGACGACGGGCGACGGCGGCGTAGGTCAGCGCTTCCGGCTGGGGTTGCGGCGATTGTGGCTGCACATCGGGAACTCCAAGTGAGCGCTGAACTTCGTCTTTGATGACATCGGCGATAGATGCCACGTGAGGCTGCGACCTGGGAAAGAGCTTATGTAGCTCCTCGCGAACGACCGCTCTGATGGTGTCGCGCAGGTCGTCGGCGCCTAGCGCATGAGCGTCGGCGTAGTTGGTCAGGGCATGGCGCTTGTATTGCCTGACGCGCATTTCAAGCGTCTTCTCGATCGTTGTAGCCTCGGAAAGAAATTCGGTGACAGTCTTGGGCGGGTTGCGCATCAATCCGGCGAATAGTTGGTCTTTGACACCCCGCATCAAGAACCGAACTTTCTTTTCTTCAGACATGTCGGGGTCGGCGTGGCGGAAGAGGCGAGTCATCTCCTCCGTGAAGATCGCGATGTTCTCATTCGGAAGTTGTACACGGTTTTCCAACAAGGCTGCAGCTCTTTCTTTACGGACGACGCTCGTGAAGGTGTCCAGGAATGCGGCTCGGAACAGGTCCCAGGTTGTTAGTGCACGCTCCCTATTCTCGAACCAGGTTCTGGCGCCGTCTTCAAGCGAGAAGTAAACATGGCACAGCTTGTCGTCGCAGTCCCACTTGTTGAACGTAGCGACCCGGTCGTATGCCTCCAGCCAGCTTTCGGGGTCTTCACATGGCGATCCGCGGAAAGTCGGCGGCTCCCTGGGTTGTTGCATCACGATTGCAGATGTTGGCGCAGGGGCTGTCATGGTAGCTGCTGCCGAGGTGGTGACTTTTGTCCTCTTGGTCGCTGTGGTCTTCTCGGGAAGAAGTCCGTACTCCGGCAGAAGTCCTTGCTGCCTACGGCTAGCTCGCTGGTCCTTGGTGACGTTGGCGTTGTCCTCCGGTTTCGGGCTTGGATCGCGGCTTTGCGCGGGCGTTCGCTGCATGAACGCACTAGCACCTCCACCAGATGTCACGTAGTAGTGACGCTGAAGAAAACAGTCGTAAAACCATAGAGAAAGAAATTCAACAAGAGGGGACGCTCGGCAAAAACTGGCAACAGGAAACACGTCACCATACGTCACGCTATACTTTTGACACCGAACGTTAGCTGCCGCGAGCATCGAAAAAAAAAAAGAAAGTGAACTTAAGTTAACAGGCATTGATTTATATTTTAAATTCTTTGCCGCGAAAACTAAAACGTTTTGCGTATAAATGAACTTAAGCTTTGCGACTTCTTTTCCTAGCCTTACCTAGCCACAGGTCAATGACGCGCCAAATACATGCGTCATCCGCCAGACAGTCCCCCGAAGCCAGCGAGTGCGGCCGCGCGCGCGTTTGAGCGCTCGCCCGCGGCGACCCGTCTGTCCCCCCCCCCCCCCTCCCTTTTTTTTTTTTTTTTTTTTGTAAACTAGCCTGGTTTCGTGGGCTCCCGGCGTATGCTTACGTCCCTTTGCACTGGGACAAGACACCACTGCACTATTGGATTACGGCAAGGTGAGAAATTTGGTTTCACAGTCTACGACGCATTTAGGCTTACGGCACGGGACCGAGACTTAAGACGCAGTTAGCGAAAAACAGCTCGGCCGTTCGGGCGCAGTTAATTTGAGCTAATGAATCGTGCTGGGACATGTTTCCGAAGCTTCCTAGGGGATTATTGTAACTTATTTCGGTTCTGTTGAGGCACACTGGCCGCGCAGCGTGCTGTGGCGCAGTTAGCGAGAACCAACTCGGTCGTAGTGCGCAGTGTAGTGCATCTTGCTAGAAGTTTGTGCCGCTTTTTCTGATGCTAGACATTACTGAAGAGTAATTTCGTTACTTTCGGGGGTACTTTTGAGGCACGCTGGCCGCACAGAGCGCTGTGACGCAGTTAGCGATAAGCAGCTCGGCCGTGGTGATAAAGTTAGTTTGGCGTGTAATGAATCTTATAGAGGGTCAAGTTTGTGACGTTTTTTGTGGCCCCACAACAACATATACCTTCTTTCGGTACTCACGCCTGTTGAAAACGCGATGGGCGATTGCCAAGAGTGATAACATGGGAGTGTGCTGCTGGCGCCGGCAGAACGCGCGAAAGATAACGCCGAGGAACATATCACACTTGTAATTCGAAAATTCCGTCTTCTAAAGGACTGAAAACAGGCTTTGCTCCCACGCATTTGTCTTGAGTGCCTGTTGCGTCCGTCTCTGTGTATGTCACGTACCTTCGCATAACCTGAGGCCAAGTTTTGAAAACGCGAAGTCGCCCGTGTGTTTGTGGTGCCAAAGTGCATGAAATAATGCCCGGAAAGGGGGGAACGCTTGGAAATCAGAAGTTTTCATATATGTTTGGGATGAGTCGGGTTTTTTCTACGCCATCTATGTAAAAGCGAATTGATTTTGTTTGTAATGCCGCCCATTCACCGCTTTCGCACGTTTCGCCTCTACACGCAGTATTCCTATATCTAAATACCAAAATGACTCATGCTTGTAACATGCTGTTACGTGCTTGCAAATGTAACATGCTTGTAATTTACTTTTTTTTCAGCTGGTGCCGTCCGGTGGAGCTTCGTACAGGAACTACTGCCTTACCTGCTGGTGTCACAACGTTGGATGAACGCACAAAAAGCGCGGAACGAGCTTTTTATATAGAGCAAAATAAATATTTCCTCATTGCACAAAAGGTCTTGCGTCTACTTTGTGAAATTGCACGTGGCACAGATTCGATGGGACTTTACGAGATCGTTCGCAATCATTTTTACTAAATAATAAACCGATTCTGCACGAAGAGCAACAAAAGGTAAAATAAAAGGAGAGGGGGGGGGGCTCTGGGGAAACCTCGCCCCCCCCCCCCCCTAATGAAAGATCCGGCGCACGCCTATGGGCCTCTGTCAAGGTTGTTTGTCATTACCTGTCAAGGGTGTTTGATGTGTCATCTTGTTGTAAACCCTGATCTTCTTGTGTATATGCTCGGTGACATTGGCTGCTCGGCGGACTGTGTACAGACCTGTTCTTACAACCATGCCATGGCCTACAATTTTTTTTCTTTTTTATATTTTTTCTCCTTTTTTATAATTACGTTTGACATGTGCAATGCTGAGTCAACAGGGGTACCTTACAGCAACAGTGGGTCGTGAGGATCACCCCCCCCCCCCCCGATACCATGTAGGTATTTAGGCACACCGCCTTATCATTGCATGTGTTCCCTCACGAAGGCCGGACCCCGGCCGCAACGTAGGAAATAAAGTATCCTTTTTTTGCACGTGCGTCCTCAACCTACAAGTTAAGTTCCTGTTGAACTACCGGATCCCGGCATAACCTCACTTCATATATATATATATATATATATATATATAAAGAGAGACAGAGATATTACTTGCAGTTCTTGTTCACTTGAAGCAATCAATACCGTCATTCCAATTGCTGAGAGTGCTGGCGGATGCATCACACACGGTCAGAGGAGAGTCTACCACGCAACATTTCCCTGCCCAGGGTACTTCAATGCTAATATAAGCCAGGGCGTCGGGCTTTCAACCACACTTGAGCAAGGTGATACCGTTGTACTAGTGTCTCGGTATATATATATATATATATATATTGTTACGAGCCGTAGGGCAAGTGGGTGCCGATACTACACGTCGTCCTTCTCTTCCTCGCTGCTCTCCTAATGTTGTTGCTGCTGGTGCTGCCGCTCCACTACCTTTGACGCACTGTAACAACATTAGGAGAGCAGCGAGGAAGAGAAGGACGACGTGTAGTATCGGCACCCACTTGCCCTACGGCTCTCTGCAATAAACGCCTTCTACACACCCCGTAACAGAGTGGTGGAAGGTGCTGGGTATCTAAGCATCCAACGACGGAATCGCTACCCCCTGAACCTCGTCGCAGCCGTCGACTGGCGGGACTTCCACCATCCTCAACAGCAGGCATGTCCCGAGAAACTGAAGCTTCGAGACCGACGGGCTCTTCGCAACCGTACAAGGAGCCACCCAGCTTTGCCGGGACTGGCGGTGAGGATGTGGACGAGTGGTTGAAGCAGTACCGACGGGTGAGCAAACATAACGGCTGGGACTCCACCTCTCAGCTGTCAAATGTTGTGTTCTCGCTCACGAACAGTGCTCTCATGTGGTACGACAACCACGAGAACACGCTTACGACCTGGGATACATTTGCTCAAGAACTGAAAAGGTGCTTTGGCGACTCCGCAGCGAGGAAGAAGCGAGCTGAACACACTCTGTCCCAAAGGGCCCAACTCTCTGGCGAGACATGTACCATGTACATAGAAGAGGTCCTCAAGCTATGTAGACTCGTGGATTCAAGCATGTCTGATGAAGATAAGGTGGGTCATCTTCTCAAGGGCATAGCTGAAGATGTATATCAGTTCTTGATTGCTAAAGAAAACCTGACATCTGTGGCCGACGTCATCCAACATTGTCGCACGTTTGAAGCACTGAAGATGCGTCGCGTGGCACCGAAATTTGGCCGTTTGGCTAATGTGCCGACATTGGCCTGCGTTGACGCGAGCACACCATCCGATCTGTCGTCTACAATACGACAGATAGTTCGGGAAGAGCTCCTCCGGTGCCACGAAATCAGCCGTTATGGTAGCGGCGACTCACGAGGCAACGAACCCGGACTACTAGCTACGTCGTGGCAACCCTCTATTAATGCGGCGAACGTGGACGATTATAGAGCTGTGCTTCCATCTGCACCCACCAACCGGCCACGCTTCAACAACGAGCAGCAGCACCGCACTTCTTATCCGGCGCAGCGGTACCGTACCACTTATTCGGGGTACAGAGAATACAACGATCATGACCGATACCCCATGCTCGGTGGCGGAAATGAAAGCTTTGAGCAGCACCGTGAATTTCGGCCTTCTCGTGTGTGCTATAGTTGCGGGGTCCCTGGCCACATCGCCAGGTTTTGCGACCGCCGCCGACCTTTCCGAGAACCTTCACGAGCGACGTACCAGTCAAATTATCAACCCTTTTCCGCGTCATGGCCTCCACGCGCGCCAACCAATCGTGGAATTCGCCAAGGTAGCTTCCGGAACGCGTCACCAGCCTCCGATCGCAGCTTAACGCCACCGCCTGCTCCACGTACTCGGCGGTCTCCATCGCCGCGGCGTCGCCGGCTATCCCCACCACCGGAAAACTAGGCAGTGCGGCCGATGGGGGTGAGGTCGCTGGATACCGTTCGCTGCCAACCGACATTCCTCCGCCAGTTTTCATGCTGAAAAACAAAGTGCACGTGCTTGTTGACGATATACCTACAATGGCTCTTGTGGATACTGGGGCAACAATTTCCGTGATGAGCTTAAATTTTAAAGCCCTACTGGGACAAAAAGTGATGTTTTCGTGGAACAATATTTCCACGTTTCGTAGTGTTAGTGGTGACACGCTGAGCCCGATTGGTGTTTGTACTGCGAGTGTGTGTTTGTGTGGCAAAGTATTTACCACTGAATTCGCCGTTATTCCTCGATCCACGCATGATGTTATTTTAGGTATCGATTTCTTGCAGAAGTGTGGTGCAACCGTTGACTGTCGAAGTGGGGAGCTTTCGTTACAACGCGAGGTTATAACAGGACTCATGGAGAACCCGCCACGTGAAGAAGGTGCCTTTTGTGTTTCGGAGGACATCGTCATTCCCCCACTATGCGCTGTATGCGTTCCGGTCATTTGCTTTGGTGCCAACCCCGCCACATTTGATGCCGCGACGGAGCCGCTTCATTCGGCCTGTGTAAAGAAGAACGTTTTGGTTCCGCATTCTTTAGTATCGGTAGTTGAAGGACACTCTGGATTATGGGCAATGAACTATGCGGCCCAGCCCATACTTCTCCCTTCTGGCATGAAGCTCGCTCTCTTCAAAGAAGATACACCGGCGTTACTGGCTGTACTCGGAGCTGCAGACGAGTCCCTCGATCCTGGCCATCGGACTCGAAACTACTTCAGATGGTGAGCAAGTCGCTCAGTAAGAGTGAGCGCTACACGTTACTGGATCTTCTATCCAAGCACTCGCAAGTGTTTGACTTTTCGCAGACTGACACGACGTCCCAAATTCCGACATCTCGAGTACGCCATCGTATAAATACCGGATCAGCGCACCCTATACGACAGAAGCCGTACAGTGTATCCCCGACTGAGCGCAAGATAATTGGCGAGCAAGTTCAGGAAATGCTGAACAGAGGGATAATTCAGGAGTCCGCGAGTCCCTGGGCTGCACCTGTCATCCTCGTTAAAAAGAAAGATGGCAGTTGGCGATTCTGTGTTGATTATCGGCGGCTAAACAATGTTACCAAGAAAGATGTCTACCCACTTCCGCGTATAGATGATGCCTTAGACTGCCTTCATTCGGCTTCTTACTTTTCTTCTGTAGACTTGAGATCCGGCTACTGGCAAATCCCGATGCATGCCGAGGATAAGGAAAAAACAGCGTTCGTAACACCCGATGGACTTTTTGAATTCAATGTCATGCCGTTCGGCTTGTGCAACGCACCCGCCACCTTCGAACGATTCATGGATACTATTCTGCGAGGTCTAAAGTGGGAAATATGCATGTGCTACCT
The DNA here is from genome assembly GCF_013339745.2 of Dermacentor silvarum. Classification (NCBI taxonomy): domain Eukaryota; kingdom Metazoa; phylum Arthropoda; class Arachnida; order Ixodida; family Ixodidae; genus Dermacentor; species Dermacentor silvarum. The sequence continues at coordinate 388,396,400 of NC_051154.1, read as the reverse complement.
CGACGATGTTATTATTTTTGGACGCACATTTCACGAGCACAACACGCCTCTTGGTATTGTACTCAGCTGCATACAGAAGTCTTGTCTTGTGCTCAACTCTAAGAAGTGTCATTTTGGTGAGCGCCAAGCCTTGGTGTTGGGACATCTTGTGGACAAAGACGGCGTCAGGCCTGACCCTGCGAAGACAGAGGCTGTTGAAGCATTTGAACCACCTCAGTCCGTCAAACAACTTCGCAGCTTTTTGGGACTCTGCTCCTATTTTCGACGGTTCATTCCTCGATTTGCTGACGTCGCTTATCCCTTGACCAGCCTCCTGCACAAGAACGCCGCTTTCGAGTGGACGCCTGATTGTTCTGCTTCCTTTCGACAGCTGAAGTTTCTGCTGACGTCGCGACCAATCCTCCGACACTTCAATCCTTCCGCGCCAACAGAAGTCCACACAGATGCGAGTGGTGTAGGTCTTGGTGTTGTTCTGATTCAGCGTATGGATGGCAACGAGCACGTCATCGCCTACGCAAGTCGGTCATTAAGCAAACCCGAGCGTAACTACACGGTGACTGAGCAGGAATGTCTTGCTGTCATTTTTGCGGTGCAGCGATTTCGGTCGTACCTGTATGGGCGTCACTTTACGATCGTCACAGACCATCATTCTTTGTGCTGGCTCGTGAATCTTCGCGATCCATCTGGACGCCTTGCACGATGGGCCCTGCGTCTGCAAGAGTACAGCTTCACTGTATCCTACAAGAGCGGCCGACGACATGCTGATGCCGATTGCCTTTCCCGGATGCCTCTTAGTACAACGGAATGCGACGCCGAAATTTCGACCACCTCATCGCATCCGTACACCGTGATTTCCCAGATGCCACAACCTTCGCAAGAGAGCAACGTGATGACCCGAGTTTAGAGCCACTTTTCTCTCTTGCGAAAGAGTCGACATCATGTAGTTTTTGTGTTCGGGATGGACTGTTGTATAAGAAGAATTTTTCCGCGATAAGTGCACAGTTTCTTCTGGTGGTGCCAGAAGCCCTCCGCTCTTCTGTTTTGCGCGTCGTGCACGATGATCCAACTTCAGGTCATTTAGGCTCCACGCGGACACTCCATCGAGCCAAAGAAAGGTTTTACTGGCCTCAAATGCGCAAGACCACGGAGACATACGTAGCCACTTGCGGCGAGTGTCAAAGTCACAAGAGACCTACTGCAGCTCCAGCCGGTTTCTTACAGCCTGTGGTGCCACCCAGTTCCCCCTTTGAGCAAGTCGGCATCGATCTCATAGGACCGTTCCCACGTTCTTCCACAGGCAACCGCTGGATCATAGTATGTGCCGACTACCTGACTCGGTTCTGCGAGACGGCAGCACTACCCTCTGCAACTGCAGGCGAGGTTTCCCAGTTTATGCTACATTGCATTATACTTCGGCATGGTCCCCCTCGAGTGATCATTACCGACCGTGGCCGTCAGTTCACAGCTGATGTTGTTGAAGAACTTCTACGTTTGTGCGCCTCCAACCTGCGACACTCAACGCCTTACCACCCGCAAACTAATGGGCTGACAAAACGCACGAACAGAACACTTGTGAACATGATTTCCATGTACGTAAGCTCGGACCACAGGAACTGGGACGAAGTATTGCCGTTCGTCACATACGCATACAACACCGCGCAACATGAGACCACTGGATACAGTCCGTTTTTCCTGCTCTACGCTCGTCCGCCGAGGTACACTTTGGACACTATCTTCCCTTTTGGCAGTCACGACGACGCTTGTATCGCAGAAACTCTCTGCCGAGCAGAGGAGGCTCGGCGTATCGCTCGATTACGTACTCTAGCTTCGCAAAAGCAGTACAAATCCCGATACGATAGTCGACATCGGCAAGTCACTTACGAACCGGGTGACCTAGTGTGGCTATGGACTCCCGTGCGTAAACGCGGTCTATGTCAAAAACTGCTCGCTGACTATGGTGGACCGTTTATTGGGCTTGAACGTCTCAGCGAGGTGAATTATAGAATTGCGTGCCTCACTTCCAGTGGGAGACGGTCATCCAGGCCCGACATCACGCATGTAGCCCGCCTGAAGCCGTTTATTCAACGAAAGCCCCACTGACTACTCGCCCGGAGGGCTTCGTCTGCGAGAGGAGCCATGCTACAGTGCGTCAAAGGTAGTGGAGTGGCAGCATCAGCAGCAACAACATTAGGAGAGCAGCGAGGAAGAGAAGGACGACGTGTAGTATCGGCACCCACTTGCCCTATACGGCTCTCTGCAATAAACGCCTTCTACACACCCCGTAACAATATATATATATATATATATATATATATATATATATATATATATATAGATTTTTGGAATTGGTGCAAATTACTTGGGCGTAAAAGTGTATTAGCCTGCCGGCTAATTACACAGATTCAATATTTGCCATTTCAACCATAAGTTGAACAATTCACTTAGCAAACATAATAAAATTATCAAACTCAAGGCGAGCAGAGGTATTGTCATCGTATCCTAAGCAGAAAGACTGGTAACTAGCATCACTTTTGATGTATGTGTTCCTATACATGTGCTAAAGCGCACACTGACGTTTCAGTCGAGATTGTTACGAACTGCTATAGGGGGAGGATTTTAGGTGACAAATGAAATTGCGAGGTATCTCCTAATACATTTAAATACCGCATATCTTGATAGGTAAATACCATTTGTTGCTTGCCTAGCTGGTTTATACTTTCTCGTTGTCGGAAGAGGCGCGAAACTTTGTTAAAAAAACAACAGGATGGGCGCAATATAGTTTTTGATATATGGAGAAAATAATTTATTGCGTTTTAATAACTAGCGTTTAATAACTACCGTTGTCACACAAGAAAATTTCAAATGTAGCTCTATTAGGACTTTTCGTAAGCCGACATAATTTTGCTATTCTTTGACTTCAGTATGAGCATTGCATATTCACAGTCGAATGAATATTCAAAGTATAATTAGTGAACATTTAGCTACCTGGTCTTTGAGAATATTGAGCGAGTAATGGGCAGCTTTTCAGATAAACCACCTCAATACGTGGATTTGCGATGTATGATCCATGCAATTTAAGCTAGGTGAACTCAAACAGTAAGAATAAAGGAACACGGTAAAATATCACAAGGGGTCCCCGTTATCGAGTTACATGATTCAAATAATTCACTCAGTTGACATATACTGAAATTCTCTGAGATCAAACTGGACGTAACGTAGCCACTCTTCGCGCGCTTTCACTGCACGAAAGAGGCGCGCAGGTAGGATTCAAAGGCAAATGCATGAAACATATACAAAAATTAACACAGAGAAATGGCTCAGCAAAATAGGCGTAATGGGAATAACTCCAGTAACGTGCACTTGCATGAGCAGAAGAGACGACTTTGTGCATGATGTTTCAGCGAACTCGTCCCGAGCCTTAGACATGAAAGCGTACGTTACGAAAGGCTACCAATGTAGTATTGTTAACTTTCCCATTGAGCTAGTCAAAGTAGTGTTCTAGCTGATTATTTACAACGAATAACTAACCAACCTTTAATGTATTGCTTTAAGCGCGAAATGTTGAATCGAGAGTAGCAGAGCTTATAGAGAGCAAACAAATTTTACAGCGAAGCTGTTAAGGGCTCACTCTTCGATGGTCGCGTCCGGATGTAGAAAAAAAACTCTCATCGGCCGTATGCTGAGGTGCGACTGAAAGCGCACGAGGGCGAGGGACGCGCGCTTTCACGGGGAGCGAACGCACGGCGGAGAGCAAACACGACTTCGGAGTGGAAGGCGAGCGGTGGACGAGGAGGGCATCGAGGCACCCTAGAATGCGCGTGTGCGTGCCGGCTCTCCCACTGCGGCGCGTGCGCGCAGCCCTGCCGGCCTCTGCCGCCTGTGAGACTCTCTCTGGGCTCTCGCCCGCCTCGATGCTATCGGTCAGGTCCCGTCTCTTCCGATTGTCCCGTAATATGTGGCATAGCTTTTGGCAACGCGAGAGAGCCGATACATCTTGCTATCACTGGATCCCAAGTGTGCACAACAAACCAGAGTGGTTTCCGCCTCATCGCTTGCTCGTACGCCTATTCACGGGACACGGGCATTTTGTACCGTACCTGTTCCGCTTTAACTTGCAGGCCAACAATCTGTGTGTGGTGGGGGACGCCGTGTCCTGTCCTAACACCTCACAGGTTGTTGGTCAATGGCGCAGCGCCATTCGGGCGGATTCCATCACGCCGGCCACCTACCCATTGTTACTGTGTTCGCGGAAAACCCGTGCTTTGCTTATCCAGCTAACCATTCTTATAAGATGATCGCTCCCCCACCCGCCCCTGCTCTTTTGCCCGACGCCTTCTAATTTCTATCATCTTCAGGTTTTCTCATATTGTTTTTGCATGTCTGTTTCTGGCCATCGCCACTGTTTATGCTGACTATGGCGGGGTTCCCCCGTGGCCGATGACTTCAACTGCATGCGTCATTGTCATCATTTACCGCTCATCCTATCCTCCCTCTCACTGTGTTTTCTTTATTGTCTGACTTCATTCTTGCGTCCCTTTCTTCCTTTTCGTTCTTTTCTTTCCTTTTGTCCTTTCTTTTTCTCATTTCTTTTCGCTTTTTAGCTGCTAAAACCATCGGCAGCGGGGATAATTTTCCCGCCATTAGTTCTGCAGACACCCGTGTGCCGCAGTTCTGTCCGACATCGACGGGCCACCTCCTGCCTATTTCCCGACATCTGCGAGGCGAAGACCAATGCGCAGAATAATAATAAATGAATTTTGGCATTTTCTGCGGATCGCTGTCGGGGCATCAAACTTCCCCCTTGGGTAACAGTTGAACGTAGGGTAACCAGGCTTGCTGGTGCGCTGCTTGCACCCGTGCCGGGCTACGTGTCGCAATATTTTTCGTGGAGCTTGTTTTTTTCCTGCGCTCCTTCCACGGTATACTGTTTAGTAGCTGCAGGGATGGCATATTTTTTCTAACTGAATGGCTTGTCTCCGAGGCCAATTTTTCTTTTTCTCTCTGATTGATGAGCTACACCTGTCCACACTGCAACGTGCCAGACACCTTGGCACACCTCCTACTGCAATGCAAGCACACCCGAGCAAGCATTACAACGACACAACCAATAGCAGCAGACGCAGACCCAACCCTCCTCGCAGAGACGTGGGAGGCTGCGATCTCCAAGCCGGACCTAGTCGACCAGCGCGAACTCGTCGCCCGGGCCCGGAGGGCGATCCAAGCCAGAGGGTTCCTGGAATAAGGGACCCTCCCACCTCGACTGGCAACTAACTCACTGTTTCAAATAAAGGTTTATTCATTCATTCATTCTCTGATTGGCTTTCTCTAAATTTCTTTTTGGGTTCGTCCAGTAACCCCTTTTCATTTATCTTAATTTGGCTTTACGCCTGCCGTACCTTTTTAGTGATGCGGGCTTGCCCCTTTTTATTTTTCAATTTTTATTATTTCGGGGCGGAGACGAAAGCCTCTCCCCTAACAGGGTCGACAACGGCGTTTAGTCGTTCCGTCACGTAGACATCGCGCTAGTGGTCTTATCAGTTGCCCCTACGACTCGCCATGGCCCGGCCGCGTGCCGTTCGTTCAGAGGAACAACGCAACGAGCGACGGGGAAAGGGCGACTCAATCTCCCACGCGAAAGGATAACCGCGGGAAGGCAGCGCGGGAGGGAGGGTGCTCTGCGAGGAACTTGTACTTTCCGCGGCGCCAGGCGGTCGCGCGCACCGTATCTTCGAAGCAATCTGCAACGAGGCTCCTTCCTTTGTATGCGCTGTGCTTTCGCCGCTCAGTTTCCGTTGAAGCGATAGACCGCATGAACCTTTGCCCGCTGCTGCTGGCGCGCTTGCTCACGCCAATGTTTTGACAGCGGTTGTGTGCGGTCACACAAACAACGCGCAGAACTGTTGTCGATGGCGGTAGTGTTTTGCACGCGTTCACACTGAACGCGCGCGGCGTTTGTGACGTGGTTAAGAAGAACGTCCCAAACTTTGCCGTACACCCTATGGTGGTGTGCCGTAGCGACCATAAGGCCATGGTCCCTGTGGTCACTCAATAAATATATATGATCCGGTGGTGACCACAGGTGACCCTGTGGTCACCACCGGATCATATATATTTCTCATTCTTTAGTAGTTCAAATAACGAATTACCCCATCACATCGTAATACTTATAATTAAAAATACATCATTCCCACTATAGTACAGCTTCGCTGGTCTTCCATCTCCACCCCATTGGAAGGGCTCACAGTTTTTTTTCCCCGGATTGATAGCTGCTATGTTGGTATTTTTTAGCTGTAAAGAAAGCACGCGATATTAAAAAAAAGTCGCAGTTATGCCCGAAATGCGAAGCATCAATTGCGATAGCAAATTAGTTGACAGCTATACAAAGTAAGGATAGTAGTTTTATCGACAGTATAAACTTGTGAACTTTCGCTTACTAACCAAATTAGACTCTGACGCCGATGGCGGAAGTGCGCCGGGAGTGTCCATATAATTGTTATCGCAATAAAAGTACATCAGGCATCTGCGGACTCCGACATTATCGCCCTCAGACATGCTTGCTACCAACGAATGATGATGCTGCACACCGACCGACTGACCGACACCCGCCGTCTCCGATATGTCGCCAGCCGCTGCCTAAAGCTCCTCAACCTTTACGCAGTCTGTCGACTGCAAGTACGCCGGCAGTGCATCTAGAATGGGCAACCTCACGGCTCTGTATTAGATTCTTGGGTTTTATGTGTCAAAACCACGATGTGATTATGGGGGATCGAGATTAATTTTCACCATCTGGGGTTCCTCAACGGGAACTAACTGCGCGAGCGTTCTTTGCCCCAATCGAAATGCGCGGCCGTGATCAAACCCGCGACCTAGAGCTCAGCAGCGCAACGTCCTAGCCACTTGCCTAAGGCGGTGGTTCCACGGCTCAGTTTGCTTCTTGCTTCTACAGGCAAGATATGGCGGAAGATGTGGAAGCCATTGTATTTGATCCGTCTGCGTTGCTGCCCGTGCCTTCTGTCTGCGTGCAGCATCGCTCGTTCTTTGGTAGCATGTTTGAGCGCATTAATGTCTGTGCGCGCAAGCGCTTAGACACGTTTTACTTTTTTCAAATCTGGCGCGGTATCCTTGCAGCCGGGAAAACTTAAAACCACAGCAGGTATTATCACTGAAATATGTTAGCTGATGTTTCTGAGTAGGGCCCTTCCACGTTTCCTTTGAAGATTTTGTGATTAAACAAATGTTTTAAAAGCCCTTTAATTCATTGTTAATAATTACATAAGCTCCTAGTAAAAACACTCTGACTTGCTCAAGTGAACCATGGAGATTGCTTGCATTCAAGTTGCTTGCATTTTCGTTACGCACACGTGATTACTTTAAATGTTTTGCATCAGTTAGCTGAACCACCCGGTGCACATATGCGCACTGGAAGGTTCCATAGTGTAACAAAAGCTAAAGTTATAAACAACTGCCGACGCAAACAAAGAATACAAAAAAACCAACAGACGAACCAAACGAAAGAACGAGGCGCAATAGGAGTGTTAGTAGACAGTAAATTGAAGCGGCTGCACGTTGTCCATGGGACAATGACGCGGTCAAGCCTCACGCAACGGTAAAGCATTCAGGTGATCGACACATCTACGTAGCAGACGAGTAGGCAATGGACATGTGGTACCGGGTACGGTGATTGTGCTCTGTTACATCAGAAACTCATTGCGACTAAGCTTGAGGAATTTGTGATGGTGAGAACAACGCTTGGCATCACGTTATTGAAGTGTGGCATGTCACGAATTCGCTTAACAGGCGTGCCGAAACATTAATATCGCGCTGAGGAGAAATCCGAAAACAATAGTACAATGTGTCCTGTTTCCCACACACTTCTGAAATTTACCTTAACGGACTTTCCATTTTGCTTCGGCAATCAGGTGTTTATCAAAACGAAAAATCCCAACGGCTAGCATCGAATTGTTCCCTGCTAAAAATATTCATTGGGTACTGATCGTGTTACTAAGATAAAAACCGTATGCAAGTGGTCCGTAACTGCGAATCTGATATCTTCTCTGTCGGCCTTAGTAAGTAACCACACAGGCAATGCGATTTTTGGAGCTTTACTAAAAACTTTTTTTTTAATTTGTGACCTCTCCCCTGAAAAAAGTCCTTGTCACAAAATTACTTTAGGGTCTGCTCCGAAAAACACTGAGCTGGTCTCCACCTGTGGACCAGTCGGTGTTCGGCGTCGTTGGACACGACCACTGCCTGACTCCGGGCTGGTTGCTCCGTACCCGATGGTGTCATGCTGTTGTATCGCAACATGAAATCCTGCTCGTTCTCGGCATTCCGGAAGAGTATCGACCGATGTCTTGCGTGGCGGCCGCAAGCCAATTCTTCAGCCACGTTCCTCGGCTTAAGCAGAAGGTCCCTGTTCTCTTCTTGGGGACTTCGTAGGTGACCAGGCCACTAGGAACGCAGCCCGTCCGACGCAGATGTGATGATGACATTGACGAAGATGTTCTGTCAAACGACGATGTCGCCGAGAAGCTGGAAGCACCGCCGTCAATGACAAGATCAATTCCGATGTCACTACGTTCATCGATGACCATGGCTGGTCCTGCGGTGGCTGATATTCGCGTTTCTGCGAAGTGCATGCACCACGGTAGGGATCGGGTTCCAAAGCGCGAGCAAGCGTCCACTATGCCTCGCGCTAAATTAATATGATGATAATGAAGAGGAGTGATGACCCTAAGCTATGACGCATACTCACGATGGGGATAGGCCAAAAATTAGACGACAATAGGTAGCTTATATCAATTTATTATTCTTACAGTAGAAATGTAGAAAAAATTAAACAAAAGGAAAAGGCAATAAAAATAGTAGGCGAAGGAGTAGCAAACCCAACTGAACCGAAATTATGAAATTGGTAATAATGCAGGAGAGAGAAAGAGAATAAAACATTTATTGGTGAAAAATTATAAACCACGCTAACTTAGAATTCGGCGCAACACTTCCCGAGGAATTATAGTGAACACAGAAGTAAAGCGTAAATAATTGCATTGTAATCATTTTGACGTTAGTAAAGCGTAATAAAATTGCATTGTAATCGTTTTGGCGCACTAGAAAAAGGTGTGTTGCCCCACCGACAAACATCTCCTTTAGTATGCCCTAGTGTCGATGCACCAAATGATAGTATCACTGGAATACTTAACCCTCACGAAATCAGGCAAAGTGGAGCTTCAATTCACCTCTTTTTGTGGTTAAATTATTGTCGGTAAGAAAAAAAAAGATTGTCTACCGATCCCATTTTATGACAAGCGTAGCATACAGGCGACGTCATCAGACAAGCTCCATTAACATAAAAATTCAATCGTTGGATAGAACAACGTAATGTACTGTGTGAAATTTTCAACTGCTCCAACAATTTCCAAGTTTGCCAGGTGGTCAGAATCACTCACGAGTCCCCCATTACGGCGTGTCTCATGATCATGTAGTGGTTCTGGCACGTATAACCGCAGAATGTATTTTGTAAGCTTTATGTGGGTAACATTTTTTGGGATACGAGTCTGTATGAAACTTGTAATGTGTAGAAATGTGGCCTCCGATAATTGGTTTACATCATTTTGTAAGCATCATTTTCAGTATCTCGTTGAAGTTACGTAAGCCGTAGCCTCTAATAGACACCATTGATCCACTGAGAGACATCCTGTCTAATATAACCGCCATTTCATTTAACAGTAAACTGCGGTGGCCTAGTATACCCATGGAGTGTCTCACTATAGTGAGTGAAACAACTTTATTCGGTCCACAATAGACGCGAGTAAACTCGACGCCACCTGGCTGGCGCCACCTGGTTCGGGGACCATCAGGTGAAACCTGACGGCCCTCTCGACTGCCAGGATTTGAGATGTCTGATCCTGGGCCTTAATAAGCTTCATCATTTCCTCTTGGGTGAAAAGGGGACCGGCAGAGGCGCAACCCACAGGACATGCTCGAAGTACGCATAACCACCGCACAGGGGCAGTCCGGGCTTGGGAACCGTTCGGGGTACATTGTGTGCAGTGCCGCAGGGTTTGGGTAAGTATTTGTTTGTAGGAGTCTGACAGTGACTGCCTGGGCTCTGCACAGCGAGGAGTACGGCAGAGGCACGAGTCTTCTTAATAGATAATTGTGTTTGCAGATCTCGTTTGCAGAGGCTCGGGTCACCCAGGAGAGGACGCGTTACCCGGCGCACGGTAAGCTGAGAAACATTCAGTGGAAGTTGTCCAAATAAATAAGGTCATCATCTTCTTCTTTCGCGGGTTTTACGTGCCAAAACCAGTTCCGATTATGAGGCACGCCGTATTGGAGGGCTCAGAATTAATTTTGACCCTCTGGGGTTCTTTAACGTGCACTACAACGCAAGCACATGGGCGTTTTTGCATATCGCCTTCATAGAAATGCGGCCACCGCGGCCGGGATTCAATCCCGCGATCTCGTGCTCAGCAGCGCAACGCCTTAGCTGACTGAGCCACCCCGGCGAGTATACATAAATGAGGTCAGTTTAGCTTTGACTATACAGTAAAGTGGCTTACTTCTTCGAAGTGGCCCTCGAGACTGTATGTTACGATATGTTTAAAACGCATGTATTGCGTAGGAATAAAATTTGGTGTGGTTGAACGCTGCTAAACTAAGTTTGTGGAGTGATAGCACGGTTTTGCATGCTTTGGGAAAGGACACAGACGCTGATCGGCGCCATTAGCGATTACCGCATCTTCAATTGCACCAGAAGACAACACACAGGCGCTAATCGGCGCCATTAGCCATTACCGCATCTTCAATTGCACCAGAAGACAACACACAGGCGCTGATTGACGCCATTAGCAATTACCGCATCTTCAATTGTATCAGAAGCCAACACACAGGCGCTGATCGGTGCCATTAGCCATTACCGCATCTTCAATTGCACCAGAAGACAACACACAGGCGCTGATCGGCGCCATTAGCCATTACCGCATCTTCAATTGCACCAGAAGACAACACACGCGCGCTGATCGGAGCCATTAGCCATTACAGCATATTCAATTGCACCAGAAGACAACACACAGGCGCTGATCGGCGCCATTAGCCATTACCGCATCTTCAATTGCACCAGAAGACAACACACAGGCACTGATCGGCGCCATTAGCCATTACCGCATCTTCAATTGCGCCAGAAGACAACACACAGGCGCTGATCAGCGCCATTAGCCATTACCGCATCTTCAATTGCACCAGAAGACAACACACAGGCGCTGATCGGCGCCATTAGCCATTACCGCATCTCCAATTGCACCAGAAGACAAAACACAGGCGCTGATCGGCGCCATTAGCCATTACCGCATCTTCAATTGCACCAGAAGACAACACACAGCCGCTGATCGGCGCCATTAGCCATTACCGCATCTTCAATTGCACCAGAGGACAACACATAGTGCTGATCGGCGCCATTAGCCCTTACCACATCTTCAATTGCACCAGATGACAACACACAGGCGCTGATCGGCGCCATTGGCCATTACCGCATCTTCAATTGCACCAGAAGACAACACACAGGCGCTGATCGGCGCCATTAGCCATTACCGCATCTTCAACTGCACCAGAAGACAACACACAGGCGCTGATCGGCGCCGTTAGCCATTACCGCATCTTCAATTGCACCAGAAGACAACACACAGGCGCTGATCGGCGCCATTAGCCATTACCGCATCTTCAGTTGCACCAGAAGACAACACACAGCCGCTGATCGGCGCTATTAGCCATTACCGCATCTTCAATTGCACCAGAGGACAACACACAGTGCTGATCGGCGCCATCAGCCCTTACCGCATCTTCAATTGCACCAGATGACAACACACAGGCGCTGATCGGCGCCATTAGCCATTACCGCATCTTCAATTGCACCAGAAGACAACACACAGGCGCTGATCGGTGCCATTAGCCATTACCGCAACTTCAATTGCACCAGAAAGCAACACAGGCGCTGATCGGCGCCATTAGCCATTACCGCATCTTCAATTGCACCAGAAGACAACACACAGGCGCTGATCGGCGCCATTAGCGATTACCGCATCTTCAATTGCACCAGAAGACAACACACAGGCGCTGATCGGCGCCATTAGCCATTACCCCATCTTCAATTGCACCAGAAGACAACACACAGGCGCTGATTGGCGCCATTAGCAATTACCGCATCTTCAATTGTATCAGAAGCCAACACACAGGCGCTGATCGGCGCCATTAGCCATTAGCGCATCTTCAATTGTACCAGCAGACAACACACAGGCGCTGATCGGTGACATTAGCCATTACCGCATCTTCAATTGCACCAGAAGACAACACACAGGCGCTGATCGGCGCCATTAGCCATTAGCGCATCTTCAATTACACCAGCAGACAACACACAGGCGCTGATCGGCGCCATTAGCCATTAGCGCATCTTCAATTTTCACCAGCAGACAACACACAGGTGCTGATCGGCGCCATTAGCCATTACCGCATCTTCAGTTGCACCAGAAGACAACACACAGCCGCTGATCGGCGCTATTAGCCATTACCGCATCTTCAATTGCACCAGAGGACAACACACAGTGCTGATCGGCGCCATCAGCCCTTACCGCATCTTCAATTGCACCAGATGACAACACACAGGCGCTGATCGGCGCCATTAGCCATTACCGCATCTTCAATTGCACCAGAAGACAACACACAGGCGCTGATCGGTGCCATTGGCCATTACCGCATCTTCAATTGCACCAGAAGACAACACACAGGCGCTGATCGGCGCCATTAGCCATTACCGCATCTTCAACTGCACCAGAAGACAACACACAGGCGCTGATCGGCGCCGTTAGCCATTACCGCATCTTCAATTGCACCAGAAGACAACACACAGGCGCTGATCGGCGCCATTAGCCATTACCGCATCTTCAGTTGCACCAGAAGACAACACACAGCCGCTGATCGGCGCTATTAGCCATTACCGCATCTTCAATTGCACCAGAGGACAACACACAGTGCTGATCGGCGCCATCAGCCCTTACCGCATCTTCAATTGCACCAGATGACAACACAGGCGCTGATCGGCGCCATTAGCCATTACCGCATCTTCAATTGCACCAGAAGACAACACACAGGCGCTGATCGGTGCCATTAGCCATTACCGCAACTTCAATTGCACCAGAAAGCAACACAGGCGCTGATCGGCGCCATTAGCCATTACCGCATCTTCAATTGCACCAGAAGACAACACACAGGCGCTGATCGGCGCCATTAGCGATTACCGCATCTTCAATTGCACCAGAAGACAACACACAGGCGCTGATCGGCGCCATTAGCCATTACCCCATCTTCAATTGCACCAGAAGACAACACACAGGCGCTGATCGGCGCCATTAGCCATTAGCGCATCTTCAATTGTACCAGCAGACAACACACAGGCGCTGATCGGCGCCATTAGCCATTAGCGCATCTTCAATTGTACCAGCAGACAACACACAGGCGCTGATCGGTGACATTAGCCATTACCGCATCTTCAATTGCACCAGAAGACAACACACAGGCGCTGATCGGCGCCATTAGCCATTAGCGCATCTTCAATTACACCAGCAGACAACACACAGGCGCCGATCGGCGCCATTAGCCATTAGCGCATCTTCAATTTTCACCAGCAGACAACACACAGGTGCTGATCGGCGCCATTAGCCATTAGCGCATCTTCAATTGTACCAGCAGACAACACACAGGTGCTGATCGGCGCCATTAGCCATTAGCGCATCTTCAATTGTACCAGCAGACAACACACAGGCGCTGATCGGTGACATTAGCCATTACCGCATCTTCAATTGCACCAGAAGACAACACACAGGCGCTGATCGGCGCCATTAGCCATTAGCGCATCTTCAATTACACCAGCAGACAACACACAGGCGCTGATCGGCGCCATTAGCCATTAGCGCATCTTCAATTTTCACCAGCAGACAACACACAGGTGCTGATCGGCGCCATTAGCCATTAGCGCATCTTCAATTGTACCAGCAGACAACACACAGGCGCTGATCGGTGACATTAGCCATTACCGCATCTTCAATTGCACCAGAAGACAACACACAGGCGCTGATCGGCGCCATTAGCCATTAGCGCATCTTCAATTGTACCAGCAGACAACACACAGGCGCTGATCGGTGACATTAGCCATTACCGCATCTTCAATTGCACCAGAAGACAACACACAGGCGCTGATCGGCGCCATTAGCCATTAGCGCATCTTCAATTACACCAGCAGACAACACACAGGCGCTGATCGGCGCCATTAGCCATTAGCGCATCTTCAATTACACCAGCAGACAACACACAGGCGCTGATCGGCGCCATTAGCCATTAGCGCATCTTCAATTTTCACCAGCAGACAACACACAGGTGCTGATCGGCGCCATTAGCCATTAGCGCATCTTCAATTGTACCAGCAGACAACACACAGGTGCTGATCGGCGCCATTAGCCATTAGCGCATCTTCAATTGTACCAGCAGACAACACACAGGCGCTGATCGGTGACATTAGCCATTACCGCATCTTCAATTGCACCAGAAGACAACACACAGGCGCTGATCGGCGCCATTAGCCATTAGCGCATCTTCAATTACACCAGCAGACAACACACAGGCGCTGATCGGCGCCATTAGCCATTAGCGCATCTTCAATTTTCACCAGCAGACAACACACAGGTGCTGATCGGCGCCATTAGCCATTAGCGCATCTTCAATTGTACCAGCAGACAACACACAGGTGCTGATCGGCGCCATTAGCCATTAGCGCATCTTCAATTGTACCAGCAGACAACACACAGGCGCTGATCGGTGACATTAGCCATTACCGCATCTTCAATTGCACCAGAAGACAACACACAGGCGCTGATCGGCGCCATTAGCCATTAGCGCATCTTCAATTACACCAGCAGACAACACACAGGCGCTGATCGGCGCCATTAGCCATTAGCGCATCTTCAATTGTACCAGCAGACAACACACAGGCGCTGATCGGTGACATTAGCCATTACCGCATCTTCAATTGCACCAGAAGACAACACACAGGCGCTGATCGGCGCCATTAGCCATTAGCGCATCTTCAATTGTACCAGCAGACAACACACAGGCGCTGATCGGTGACATTAGCCATTACCGCATCTTCAATTGCACCAGAAGACAACACACAGGCGCTGATCGGCGCCATTAGCCATTAGCGCATCTTCAATTACACCAGCAGACAACACACAGGCGCTGATCGGCGCCATTAGCCATTAGCGCATCTTCAATTACACCAGCAGACAACACACAGGCGCTGATCGGCGCCATTAGCCATTAGCGCATCTTCAATTTTCACCAGCAGACAACACACAGGTGCTGATCGGCGCCATTAGCCATTAGCGCATCTTCAATTGTACCAGCAGACAACACACAGGCGCTGATCGGTGACATTAGCCATTACCGCATCTTCAATTGCACCAGAAGACAACACACAGGCGCTGATCGGCGCCATTAGCCATTAGCGCATCTTCAATTGTACCAGCAGACAACACACAGGCGCTGATCGGTGACATTAGCCATTACCGCATCTTCAATTGTACCAGCAGACAACACACAGGCGCTGATCGGTGACATTAGCCATTACCGCATCTTCAATTGCACCAGAAGACAACACACAGGCGCTGATCGGCGCCATTAGCCATTAGCGCATCTTCAATTGTACCAGCAGACAACACACAGGCGCTGATCGGCGCCATTAGCCATTAGCGCATCTTCAATTTTCACCAGCAGACAACACACAGGTGCTGATCGGCGCCATTAGCCATTAGCGCATCTTCAATTGTACCAGCAGACAACACACAGGTGCTGATCGGCGCCATTAGCCATTAGCGCATCTTCAATTGTACCAGCAGACAACACACAGGCGCTGATCGGTGACATTAGCCATTCCCGCATCTTCAATTGCACCAGAAGACAACACACAGGCGCTGATCGGCGCCATTAGCCATTAGCGCATCTTCAATTACACCAGCAGACAACACACAGGCGCTGATCGGCGCCATTAGCCATTAGCGCATCTTCAATTTTCACCAGCAGACAACACACAGGTGCTGATCGGCGCCATTAGCCATTAGCGCATCTTCAATTGTACCAGCAGACAACACACAGGCGCTGATCGGTGACATTAGCCATTACCGCATCTTCAATTGCACCAGAAGACAACACACAGGCGCTGATCGGCGCCATTAGCCATTAGCGCATCTTCAATTGTACCAGCAGACAACACACAGGCGCTGATCGGTGACATTAGCCATTACCGCATCTTCAATTGCACCAGAAGACAACACACAGGCGCTGATCGGCGCCATTAGCCATTAGCGCATCTTCAATTACACCAGCAGACAACACACAGGCGCTGATCGGCGCCATTAGCCATTAGCGCATCTTCAATTACACCAGCAGACAACACACAGGCGCTGATCGGCGCCATTAGCCATTAGCGCATCTTCAATTTTCACCAGCAGACAACACACAGGTGCTGATCGGCGCCATTAGCCATTAGCGCATCTTCAATTGTACCAGCAGACAACACACAGGCGCTGATCGGTGACATTAGCCATTACCGCATCTTCAATTGCACCAGCAGACAACACACAGGCGCTGATCGGCGCCATTAGCCATTAGCGCATCTTCAATTTTCACCAGCAGACAACACACAGGCGCTGATCGGCGCCATTAGCCATTAGCGCATCTTCAATTGTACCAGCAGACAACACACAGGCGCTGATCGGTGACATTAGCCATTACCGCATCTTCAATTGCACCAGAAGACAACACACAGGCGCTGATCGGCGCCATTAGCCATTAGCGCATCTTCAATTACACCAGCAGACAACACACAGGCGCTGATCGGCGCCATTAGCCATTAGCGCATCTTCAATTGCACCAGAAGACAACACACAGGCGCTGATCGGCGCCATTAGCCATTAGCGCATCTTCAATTACACCAGCAGACAACACACAGGCGCTGATCGGCGCCATTAGCCATTAGCGCATCTTCAATTTTCACCAGCAGACAACACACAGGTGCTGATCGGCGCCATTAGCCATTAGCGCATCTTCAATTGTACCAGCAGACAACACACAGGTGCTGATCGGCGCCATTAGCCATTAGCGCATCTTCAATTGTACCAGCAGACAACACACAGGCGCTGATCGGCGCCATTAGCCATTAGCGCATCTTCAATTGTACCAGCAGACAACACACAGGCGCTGATCGGTGACATTAGCCATTACCGCATCTTCAATTGCACCAGAAGACAACACACAGGCGCTGATCGGCGCCATTAGCCATTAGCGCATCTTCAATTACACCAGCAGACAACACACAGGCGCTGATCGGCGCCATTAGCCATTAGCGCATCTTCAATTACACCAGCAGACAACACACAGGCGCTGATCGGCGCCATTAGCCATTAGCGCATCTTCAATTACACCAGCAGACAACACACAGGCGCTGATCGGCGCCATTAGCCATTAGCGCATCTTCAATTGCACCAGCAGACAACACACAGGCGCTGATCGGCGCCATTAGCCATTACTGCATCTTCAATTGCACCAGAAGACAACACACAGGCGCTGATCGGCGCCATTAGCCATTACCGCATCTTCAATTGCACCAGAAGACAACACACAGGCGCTGATCGGCGCCATTAGCCATTACCACATCTTCAATTGCACCAGAAGACAACACACAGGCGCTGATCGGCGCGGCCGCAGCAGCGAGCGAATTCAGCTTCATGCTGCGCCTCGCTTCAACGCGATCTACGCGTCGAAAGCACATCGCAGCCGAAGCTACCAACAATCGGCAAACTTTTTACACATCGCAGATCGCTTTCAAG
Organism: Dermacentor silvarum; assembly: GCF_013339745.2. Taxonomy (NCBI): domain Eukaryota; kingdom Metazoa; phylum Arthropoda; class Arachnida; order Ixodida; family Ixodidae; genus Dermacentor; species Dermacentor silvarum. The sequence continues at coordinate 388,378,473 of NC_051154.1, read as the reverse complement.
ATATGGGCGCCCACGCAGAGTACGCAACGGCCGCCGGTATGGCAGGCTAAGTTCCAGTTTGAGCTTGGCGGAGCTTGAAGGTCAGATTTATAGAAGCAGGCGTTTTCTGGGTTTGTACATACCTGGAGTGGTAGAGCTATCGCTTTAAGCATTAAACCACCTGTGTGACGGAAATTACCAAATGAGATCAGGTTTCACCGTTGGCTGCGAAGGTGTTCCCCAAAGAAACCTAACACGCTTAATCATCTCGTGGATCATCGCGCCAAGTCAGCAGATAGCAGATAGTCCCGCGACTTCCTGCTTGCAGTTGCAGTGTTGCTTCTTTAAGAGTAAGAGTAAGAGTTTAAGGGTAAGAAACACTAAGAAAGGGCATGAAGAATGGTGAGAGCATAGAAATGTGATGGGTAAATCCCATCCCATCCATGTATCCCGCGTCAGCCATGGTTTCGTTCGCGCCGTCCTCTCTTTGTTGGCGTTCCAAGCGCTTGCATATCTGGTTTCCTGTCCTTCCGCTCTCTTGTGATGGTGGTGCCATCGAAATGTGACGTGTGTCTAATTCCCTCCGGCTCCTCTAGGCGGCGGTCCCGTCATCCACGCGAACCTATAAAAAAATTAGAAAGACAAGTTGCCGTTCTCCATGTTTAATTTTACTACTCTTCTGTCGTCGTAACGGAGAGGCCGCGTGTAGTCCGGACTCCCGAGGAGCCACGCACCTACGAAGGGCGACGTCCCGCATGCGCTTGGCGTTTTGTGCGTGATCTACATGGGTGGCGTTTGCTGCCCGCCGGCGACGATTGCATTCTCGTCTCTGATCCTGCCGTCGCTCATCGTAGGCGCGTTGCTCCTCGGGAGTCCGGACTATACGCGAACATGATGGAATTAGTATAATAATAATAGAGGCGATACGAGAACGTGTGTGCGTACCTGTCGTCACGATGACAACCGATCAAGAGAATGTGCTCGTGTCTTTGTTGGAAATCCTGTGTCACCTCTGCTAAACAGCTTCGCTGGTCATCCACCTTCACAGAGTAAAATGGCTCATGATTTTTTTCTTCAGTAAAGCAAATATTCGAGTTGCTCTTATACGAGTTGCCCTGTTCCTATGTTATTTTTCGAGTGTTCCTGGCACCACAAGCACAACGCCGCGCTGAGATAAAACAATAATGCTCCGCTTCCAAAGAGACATATTCGCCTTACGCTCCACGGCGTCACGTCCTTATTTATTTATTTATTTATTTATTTATTTATTTATTTATTTATTTATTTATTTATTTATTTATTTATTTATTTATGTATTTGTTTGTTTGTTTGTTGATGCGAAAGCGTTAAATGGCCCATTGAGAGAGACAGCCGGGGTCTGTCGTCTGTAGCAGCGAAACGGCACCTAAACTCGCACTGCTTTGGCTGCGATGCCACGCCACAAGCTGCGCCTCGACGGAGCAGAACGGGCGAAAGGCAACTCCTGTGAATTGATAGCGCGCCAGGTGCTATTGCGTAACGGGAGAAGGCATCACTGCGACGCCACGTCCCCCTCGCTCTCGGCGCGAGCTCTCCTCAACGGAACAGAGCCAAGGGAGAGCGGGAGAAAGTGAAAAGCCTTCTGTGGCGATAGCGCGCCAGGTGTTGCATGAGGGGCATCGCCGCGTCGGTGGCATGCGCACCGCAGGCTGCTGCTGCTTGCTGGCTCGGGTAGCACGTGCTGGTGCGGCACATTACTCGAAGCGCAAAACTCGATGGACCGCTCAGCGACGTTCATTTGGACATTATTGCTTTCGCATTCTCAAAACATAAGGAGTGCTCAGGTAACCAGGGGTTTTTTATTCACCTACTTCAAATGGTGCTAACTCCAACGCCAGGGGTCGTACAACATATATCAGCAGATATCAATATTTCTGTAAGCTGTGCATTTTCGTTTCTTCGTGCATTCTTTGGTCACTTTTGTTGGGATTTATTTGCCCTGCGTCTGACCTGTAAATGCAATTTGTTTTCCACCGACAACTAGCCTTTTGGTTATCACTGTAATTAATTCGTACACATTTTAGAATATTGAATAAATACAGCTGATTCGTTTGGATTTCACTTTATCATTTACTTAGCACTCTTTTTTAAGGGAAACAAAAACGCACCACTGTAGTAGCATAAAAATACCGATAGCATTTACTATGGGCATTGATATAAAAGAAACATGCATATATACGTGGTATTTTAGCTAAGTCGTGTCCAACATTCCGGGCGGCAAAGCAAGCGTGCGATATTCGAAAAAAATACCGCGTGACTACGCGCTCACGCGCAGCGACATTAGTGTCCTCAAACATTCTACCAAAGAAGTATCGACGTTGCGCGCACACCGAACACATCGATAGGCTGCAAGAAAAATTATAGGTGACGGCCACACCCATCGTCTCCGAGTCAAGAACCTCCTGGCCTTTTACGGTGTCAACAGCAAAAATACTGGCAGAGTTTAAAGAAGGCAAACTCCTCACTGGGGAATTGCCATATATACTCGCGGACAACTTTCTGTGGCAATGAAGGGAAAGCTACGGGCGCGTGGATGCTGCACAAGTGTTACCGCGCCAAGTAGTCTGGCAGCGTTTGACAGTGCTTTTGGTTGCTCGGAACAGACGCTGAATCGACGCAGCTTCCACGTGCGACGGTTTCGCGTTTGTCCAGACGCGGAAGGGAAAGGCCGCAAAATAAGTAAAATTTTACACTCAGTGGTGTGTATTACACTCAGTGGTGTGTGTACTCTTATTTAACTGTTTATGTTTTCTCTTCCCCAGCCTAAACGAACTGGATTAAAACGTGGGACTCTTTTCAGTAGTGCTCTCACTTGTGCGCGCTTTGCCTCCGTAGTTTTCCCTTCATTGCCACAGAAAGTTGTCCGCGAGTATAGTGTGTAACATTCTTTGGAATAATTATTTATGAAACGGATAGACGTTTTTTCCCGCGCTGTGGCAGCAGTAAATCGATGACCCCGGAAATATTGAGGTCGTGCCTTTGTGACAGTCAACCTAGTCAAACAAAAATAAGTATTTAGTCTCATAGTAGACTGTAGCCATATGTAGCCATTAGGATGCTAGGCACGTCCTGCAGGACCTAAATAAAGTTTGTCCAGTCCAGTCCAGACTGTAGCCATGTTCTTGATGCGTTCAAATATAAGGAAAGTGCCCCATGCGTCGAACTCGTGTATGTATATCATTCTAGTTGTACTTGACAGTAAAACTCACCTATCGAAAATTCTTACTCTGCAGCAAAACTGGTGCCGCCAGGAGATTTCTATAGTTATGGGCTCTAGTAAGTTTTTTCGTTGCAGAGAGCTTGACCGGAACTGTAAACACAGGAAGGGAACCAAGACTGCCTTATTTTAAGAGATATCACGCGCACTATAACGACATCCCTTGTTTGGTGAATGAAAGACGCGCTCCCTTGGTGGTTTCCTTAGTAAGGGGTCTTGTTTGCAACGCTTTCTTGCTCGCATAATTTATCAGATCACGAGCTCGTTTGATTTCCAACTCGTCCTTCTTAAGGCATCTGTGTGGTAGTAGTGCTCTTTTTTTTTCGTATAAATTGTCCGCCGACGCGCTCGCCCGCATTCCAACGCGTCCTCTTCAGAAGTTGTTGGAGACGCAATTATCTCGTTTTTTGCGCGTTTTCCGCACGTATGTACCTTGTCCGCGCAAGCTCTCTCCTGCATTCTGACTGCGCCTTCGTAAGGGCTGCGTTTCGTATACTTTTTCTCGCCACATTCTGACGTCTCCGTTCTTCGTCAACGAGAAGTTTTTTTTTATGCGCGGCATACTCACATAATTTTCATATTCAAAGTAGTACAAGCATTGAACGCACCCAGAAATTGCTTTAATACGAAAGCATTAGATGGCACATGAGGCGGAAAATCCGGAGTTGGCATGACCACACGATGGCCCAAAAAGCTAAGGAACCCTCGACCTTTGGTGTTACTAAGGTTATGTTAATTAAGACACAGTTAATTAAGACGGAGTTAAGGCCTCAAACCTACGACCTTTGGTGGGAGTCAAACCCCTGACCGTTGCTGTTAAATAAGGCGAAGTTAATTAAGGCACAGCTTTTAAGCTAGAGTTAATTAAGGCACTCAAACCTACGACCTTTGGTGGGAGTCAAACCCCTCACCGTTGGTGTTAATTAAGGCGAAGTTAATTAAGGCACAGCTTTTAAGCTAGAGTTAATTAAGGCACTCAAACCTACGACCTTTGGTGGGAGTGAAACTTCTGACCGTTGGTGTTAATTAAGGCGAAGTTAATTAAGGCACAGTTTTTAAGGTAGAGTTAATTAAGGCACTCAAACTTACGACCTTTGATGGGAGTGAAATCCCTGACTGTTGGTGTTAATTAAGGCGAAGTCAATTAAGGCACAGTTTTTATGGTCGAGTTAATTAAGGCACTCAAACCTACGACCTTTGGTGAAAGTCAAACCGCTGACCGTTGGTGTTAATTAAGGCGAAGTTAATTAAGGCACAGTATTAAGGAAGAGTTAATTAAGGCACTCAAACCTACGACCTTTCCTGGGAGTCGAAGCCACGACCTTGCGTTGTGCGCACCTTGTGACGAACGCTGTTGGTCACGTGACTTCACGGCACTTCTGCTGACGTTGCCACTCTAGTCACGTGACTCCGCCAGTGGTGCCATCGGACGTCGCCGCGCGTCTGCTGATGTACCACAATGCTTTCGCATGCATCCACGTATTTTCCATCCACAAAATTGTTATTTTCTGGCCCATGATGCAACGCAGGGCCCCCGATATGGAGTTCACCGGTCGCGTGTCGAGAAAATTATCTAATAATTTGGGCTTTGGGCGATTGTGTGTCGGCACCTGGCGGCTTTCCAACAAAATATCGCGTCGTAGGGTCGTACGCCCACAATTAGGTGGCGGTAAGCGTAAAAACGTATGTTCCATTCACAAAAATTCACTTATTCAAGCCTAGGCGAGGCTACGGGTTTTTTTGGGACGCGAAACGGAAGGAAGAACGAAACCGAGCAGGAAATGACCCCGGGCACCTAGCCAAAGAATTGGACGCATTAAAATACGTTTGAGTTGCTCAAGAAGGTTGAGTTGCTCAATACGTCTTAGTTGCTCATTCTCGTAACTGGAAAGTGGATTTTTTTTCGTGTTTCGCCCAACTTAGCTGAAGCACCCTGTACATCTCTGTACGTGCGACGTTTCACTGCTCGCACAGAGGCAGACAGCTTATTGTTAGCGTTCTGGCTTATCAAGTGTCAAAATATCGCAGTGTTTTTTCGTCCGTTTGTGTTACGTACACGTAAAGAACCTGTCGACACACGTATTATATATAGAAATATATACTATAGTCATATAAGCAAATCTGAGCTTTCAATTTTCCCTGACATGAAGATTGCGCGTAGCAATAGGAAAGCTGTGTTATTTGAAGTGTTATTTCGGGGAAACAATGGTTCGGCGAATATTCCTGATGCGGTCTTTCGGTAGGCATCTCGCAGGCGTCCGTGCTCCCAGAATATCCTCGACAATGGGCGAAATAGACGTGTGGGTGACTATGAGTAAACAACGTTCCTTTGTATTTCACCAACTGTCGCTACTAACACGTATGCATATGAACACTCCGAACTGTTGAATATTTATGAGTTGTGCTAGCGCAGTATTATCCACAGATAAGTGCAAATGCAGTCTTAGGTCGGAAAGAGTTGGTGGTTGCAACTAGGTGGATCTAAATAGATAGGATTGTGCATTCTGTAGAAGGAAGAGAAGAGCTAAAGAAATCACAGAGACCGAACCAAAGGCACACTGCAGTGCTGAGTTGAAAGAAACATTCCGGCAGAAACCATCTCACGATGAATGTGCGATTAGCATGGACGCAGTGTAGTGACACACCGCGTTGCCGCAGCAGAGACGGGTCACACATGACAAGTGTGGACAGCAGGGTTCCCAAGGTATTCCATAGAAGCGTTCGAAACATTCCTCGGCAGTTCATTGGGCTTCTGTGGGACCAGGGAACACTTCCGGTGGAGGAAAAAAAGTAATATGACGCCATGTACGTTAAAAATAAAAGTTACATCATTTTGTTCTCAAAACCGCTAAATTGGTGGCCTGTCATTATAGCGGTATTTTCAAATACCCCGCCTTTCAACTCGATCGGCGTTCAACGCGGAAAGCGATGAGTCAAAACGTCAGCCGTACGGATGTCGAAATCGCACCCCTACACAGAACGTAATTTCTATAGAGGGCGATGAAAGCTTTGGGATGTAAAGTGCTTGTCCCATCGTCGGACGCCCGTCGGGCCGCATGAAAACAGCTAAAGTAATCTGGTGGTGGTAACTCACAACATTTGACCGAACAGGTTAAGAAAGGATGAAACCACCCGCGCTAACGCCCTCAAGCAAAACAACCCAACGTGCGAGGTATTGTAACTTTACGAGCGCACCTTTCTGCACATTTGCAGGAGCTGCATTGCATTGCAACTCATAGCGGCGTGAACGCTCCCTTTTGATGTGGCTGCTGAAAAGGAGGTATTCCTTTATAATGATAAATAGCATATTTCTTTCCTCGCCACGCGTGTATCAAATTGATTAGGAATTTCATTTTCGATCACTGTCGCGTTTTAATTAAAGTTTTTTTTTTAAACACGAAAGTGTTTTATGCAGGGTCCGCGATGAACTTCCGTTGCAGGAGGTAACGGATATGACGTTCGGCGCCAACGAGTGAAATATGTTTTGTTGACAGCATGGAGGAAGGAAAAACCTGAGGAGTGTCCCTGACGTCACTCTTTGTGAAGCCAAGTGACGCCGGAAATTGGCGTTACTCCGCCATCGTGCCGTGGCAGATTCTCCTCTCTGGTTTACATTTCTCGCGAAACCACGCCACGCAACCAGGCTGCTCGGGCGCACGTACTACGCAGCGATCCTAAACAGCGTGTGTTTTGCAAAAGGAAGGACAGTTGGGCGAGTTGGTACGCTAACATTCTCTTGGTTTAGAAGCGAAAGAACACGGGCGGTAAGCAGACGAAGACAGAACAAGCGCGAACTCACAACTAAATCTTTATTGGAAGAACAACATATATGAGTGATGTTGTTATCATATATGCGTCAGTGCGATGTAGTGCTTTTTCTTGTTTGTGTTTTTGCGGCTTCAGCATTTTTCTGAATTGTTTTATCTGATAACTGTTATCCTTTAGACCATGCGATGTTCCTACGCTACGGTAGGGTGGCTACGGTAGCTACGGCTTTTGCATTCACTCATATATCACGGCTCCCTTGCTAATGTCGGTGACAATAGGTTTTCGCCGGAAGCTTCGCAACCGGTTTGGATCCACCTTGGGGTTGCTCCTCTCTCGCGCTTCCCTTCGGACATGCTGCGCCACCTGGCTGCAAAGTCCGCGAGTGGCGCATGTGTGAAGTTATAATGACGAGGGTTCGATTGCGCCCTGCACAGAATAATGTTCTTATGATTTTTTGTCAGTGAGGAGTTGCACAGAGCCAATGACCGAATTGTCGTCAAAGAGGTTCATTGGCGAGCCGCACATATCCAGTGGCACATACCTATGACCGAATTGTTGGTCCGACGGTTGGTTTTGAACCGGGTTCTCTCACCACAGCAGCCCAATGCTGTACTCGTTAGACAGCGGACTACCCAGTGACCCCGGTTGGCTGGAAAGCAGTTAGACAGACAGACAGGCATATAGATAGATAGATAGATAGATAGATAGATAGATAGATAGATAGATAGATAGATAGATAGATAGATAGATAGATAGATAGATAGATAGATAGATAGATAGATAGATAGATAGATAGATAGATAGATAGATAGATAGATAGATAGATAGATAGATAGATAGATAGATAGATAGATAGATAGATACCAGAAAATGCGTGAGGTATGCTAAAAATGCTAACAGCATTAAAATGATCAGTTTCCAAAAAGACATAAACTAACTTGCCGTGCCGCGCGCGTTTAATGAAATGGAGAGCGGTGAACTAGGACGCATGTAAGGACGAATAGTTTCGTACGAGCCGCCGACGGACCTGTATATTCTTGCTGAGAAAGCGAACTACTCTCAAGAAGTAGGAGTTGTCGCGGCCACAAGACATGGCCCATATGAGCGATGGGGAACTGGCAACACAAAAGGGGCTCAAAACTACATGCAACGAGAGCAAAATAATAGAAACAAACAATTGTAAACTAAACAGTGGTTAACATAAAAACGAAAAAAGATTTCGGCATACTTTACGAACTACAGTATACGAATGAATCAATTTATTCAGAAAAGGGAGGACCGAAGGTCACTGGTGAGGTAAAAGGGAAACCGGCAGGAGAGGTTGCCACTCAATAAATCACACGCGCCCGGCCTCTAGCAGCGCCGAAGTGGCCAAACGTGACTATGATGTTAGGGTGTTCGAGTGAGGTGGCAACACTAGGGGCACTCCTCCTTAAGGCCTGAGAATGTCCTCGATGGGGGCCAGGGGCGTTATGTCCTGCAGTTTGCGTATGCTGGAGAACTTCGGGAGGCCCGCGATAGCCCGAAGGATGTGTCGGTGAAGGACTTGCAGTGGGTACTCGCCGCTACCACATGAGGGCCTACTACTGCAACAAGCGTCCTCAAGGTTACGATGCTAAGTGGTGAATTTCTTTCCGCTTCTTCGCAAATTATAGATGACTATCGTGTCACAGTGGAACACACCCATTCCGGGAGATCTTGGCCAATTATCGGATAACACTAATATGACACATTATAGTATGCTTAAATTTAGAAGGAAGGTAGCACGAGTTGAGCATAGGTGATTCAGACCAAAATAAATAAAATACATTGGGGCACAATGCCATAATGAAGGAGCGGACATACCCGAGCCGGCTTTCCGGAGTTCTACAAGCCGGACTGGATTCGAGCCATTCATAGCTGGCAGAGAGCCGTAGGTTACTTTACGGACGGCTGGGAAATTGTCGTCGACCCACACACCGTAATATTACTGCTTGCCTTACTCGTGTAAGCTCGGCTCACTTTGAAAGAGAACGGATGAGCCTAGAGCATGTGCGTTCTTTTTTCTCTGACATGCATCCGGTCAGCTGGATTTGTATCAGATTACGTGTAATTGGTACTGGCGTCAATTAACCCCCCCAAGTGTAATAATTGCTCCAGTAAGCTTAACTGGCTAAGGAGAATTCTTGATATAATGGCATATCTACAAGCTAGCGTCGCAACTTGCATAGATATTGCATCACTTTATCTTTTGTCAGAATGGCGGTAAATTGCGCGTTGTTCCCACGTTGTTTACAGCTTTCAAGAGGAAACCGGGTAGGACTAAGCGAGCGGAGATACAACTGGACGGTAAGTTTATTGTAATCCTTCTGAATGAAGCTGCGTAAAGTATCCTATTTGGAAATACAAAACTGGAAAGGATCTATCAGGCTCTTTTCATATGTTAAATAAATTTATATGTAGAAATTCCCAAGTGCCTTTTCCTGCATTGCAAATTTGCCCAATTATTTGTGGCACCACGGTCATCGTTCAAAAAACGATGCACATGCTGGATAGATAGCATGCTGCTATCTATCATGCTAGCATGCACGCAGGACAGTCTATTTAGCATGTAGTAGTAAACGTCTGCTTTTAATTCCCTACGGTTCATGGCCAATCCCCCATAGTGGGTATGAGCCACAAACTAGGAGCAAACAATCAAACGAACATGCTGGGGCTTGTATTTTGCGTACTGTTCATCCCGAGAACCACGTCTACACTTTTCCCGTCAGAGTACAAGCAAAGTGCGCGTGTACAGGCTGTTTGCAAAAATAACTGCGCCGCCATTAGTTGGACAGACTGCTTGGCAGCATAACTAACTTTACAGGCGGGAAACGGAGACCTGCAGAAGCGGATCTGAGCTATGTGAAGACGAGTTGGTGAATTCGCTAGAGTTTCACTGTGTCAGTGCAAGCTGGCGAGCGATACCTTTTAACGGCGTAAGTTATCGATAGTGGTTTTGAGGCAGCGGAATTGAAGAATTGAACGCGGCCATAGCGCTGGGCAACTGGTAGGAATCCTACAAACACAACCCTTTTCATTGATTGGATTCTCGGCTAGTTTCTAACATATTGCTATTTTCTTGCACAGCAATGGGACGACCAAACAGACAAGAGAGAGCTCGTTGCCTTGTCTATTTGGTTGCGCGTTGGGACACTGGAAAATAGTACCAGTTGAGAGATGTAATTCTTCAGAGATACATTCGTGCTCTACATTGTTGTCTCCTACAGTGTGCAAAGAATGTGTGGTTCTGTAACATGTTGATTTGTACTATTTGTTTTCGCTGTAGAATGCCTAGTTATTGTCTGTTGTTCTAATTAGTTATTATTCTAGTGATTATCTACAAAATGGTTGTCAGTCAGGCTACGCATCTTGACAAATAAAAACACGTGTGTGTGTGTGTGTGTGTGTGTGTGTGTGTGTGTGTGTGTGTGTGTGTGTGTGTGTGTGTGTGTGTGTGTGTGTAATAACGTGCGTGCGTTCTATTACTGTTACTATTACTGCTATTGCTATTACTATTGCTGTTACTATTACCAAAATCACTAATGTCCAATATGTCCAAGGTTATATGTCTGTTTGTACCTATGTCTGTAATGCCGTACCGTTAGTACCATCACTAACGGTACGGCATTACTCCCGTTAGTGATGACCATATTGTTGTTTATAAGCAGCCTATCTGCTAGCTTAAATTGCTCCCTTCTTTTTTCTGCTTTTTACAGACCGTTGCCGACCTCACAAGACCGTTTTTGGAGCAATAGCAATGTCAGCTGGACTGAAATATTTGATAAATTTGAATAACCTTACATTAAGTGCTTAAATAGTATGCTATGACATGTTTAGGTAAGTCTAACAGGAAATGAAGCGAAATCTGTCAAATGTTATTGCCAAGTTAAAAAGAACAGCGGTTCAATGAACATTAAAAAATTGTGTAATAGTCTTGGAACATATGTTAAGAAAGAAAGTTGTATATTTATCATAAAGGATATAAATTTGCTCCGAAGGTCTTATTACACACTTGTTCAGCTCAGAAACAAAGCAAGGTGGTTGGCAAGACCTACCTGCCACAAGAGCCGCCCACCTTACGAATGTGCGGCACTTGTTCAGCTGAATAAACTACTTATTTTCCACGTGCAACGCAAGTGTGCGCTCTACGTTCTTGCGCATGTGTTAGTACAACAAGGTTATTCGACCAATGTCTGAAAGACGCAACGCCTACGTACCGGTGCTCACAGTATTTTTCCGGCGACATCCGCTTTACGTTTTTGCCAGATCCTCAGCAGCTTCGCTGCTTATATCGCCACATATTCAGCGGCAAGCATATTGGCAAGTAAGCTTGGTGCTTCATTCCTGTTTCGAAGACAATTCTAGTTCCGATAAATTGTCACATCAAGCTACCAGCATTGTCTACGTAACAAGTACAAGAAACGTCCTTTGAGTTTATACACAACACAAGCTTTAGAGCGTACACAGAACAAATTTTATAGCATGGACTACCTTTAAACGAACACGCCGGGACCGTGACACTCTCCTTAACAGAAGCGAGCCAGGAAAGCCTTAATATTATTCCAAGTCTTTTCGAACATTCATCACACAGAAAAATAATGAAGCAGCATGAAAACGAAGAAAATGATGTAAAAAGTCATTTCCTCTATTTACAAGATACAACGCATTGGCTTAAGCACTATTACCGAGACCATTTAATAATAGCTCATTTTCGGCGCTGTAAAATGTGCGTGTTGTGACAGAAGCTTACATTTCACCTAGTTTGCTCGAGCGTTTTCTTTTTAGTGTCCTTCGTTGTCGAAAAAAAATTCAGCAGAGCCAGCTTGTGTCAACATCTACGTAATTAAGTAGATGTGACTGCGGAGGTGCTTTTCGCTGTTGTTCTTTTAATACCCAGTGGCCCAATTTGGCGTCAAAGAAGTGCATTGAAGAGGCGCACGTATGGCTACACACTTTGGCACACAACCAGTGGCAGATAACCCAAGTAGGCGTCAAAGAAGTGGCACTTACCGAGTGATCCGCATACCAGCTGGAACGGTCCACATTTGTAAACTGCACCATCTTAGGAATCGGCCCACGAAAACAACCCGATACCACATTCCCATTACAGAAAACTCGTCAAGAATGTTTCCCATTAAAACGTGCGGATCCCTGTGGGAATTGGTTTAAGCGAAGCTTTAGTGGGTGTTCGCCAAGATTCTTGTTTAGCGACCATTTGCAAGTGCAGAGCACATAGCGAAGCATATCCTCTGGGAAACGCCTCGCTCAGCCACACACAATGACGACGAGCAATGACGGCCAACTAATGACAATTATGCAACCACGACGACAGCCCCACAACGGGATGACGTCACTCGCGACGACAACGAAGGAACGACCACGACGGTATACGACGACGGAATGATCCTAATGGAATAACGCGCTTATACACAGGGTGTTATTTTTTAGCTGCACCAAATTTTTGAACATTGCCTGTGGCAGATAGCGCAGTTTCAACCCTTGAGCTAAATTACTCGATTAGGCGGCCATTATTTCGACGAGAAACAAAAACGATTAATCGAATAATGAACATACTCACACTAATAAACTAGTTAATGGGTCACTTTATTGCACTTATTTTAATCTGAGAATTATAGCTAGCGAGTTTGCAAGGCATATATCAACTTAGAATGAATTCCGGTGATGGCACCGGTTTCGAGATATGCGCCGACAAACCTGCGCAAAAAATGCGCTGTCGTTCCGCTCGCTTTATTGCGGCTTGTGTCGCGCTAAAAATGCCTCGCCTGTTCGACTGTTTCGAATAATGGCACGACGCGCACGCCTCCGGAAGGATAAAAAAGCGCGCTGGTTTATCCATTAAAGCCCAATATTAACTGGAACGCCACTGCATTTCGTCGCGCCCTCTGAAAATTAATGTCTCGCAACTGGGGTAGTCCTGAGAATTTTTTCCGAGTTGATGCGCCTTGCGAACTCACCGGCTACAACTCGTAAATTCAAATATGCGCTGTAAAGTAAACCATTAAAAAGTTATTTAGTGCGCAAGAGTACACGAAATACAAGAATAGACTTCAGCGCCGAATGCAATCACCTAGATTTGCAGCAGATAACTTGTGTATGGTAGCCGCCACTCGAAAGGAGTGGCGGCTACCTCTGCAGTGCACTCAGACTGCTTCCGCAACCACTTGCAACTAACTATAGGTCACCATGGTAACACGAGACGGGCCGATTTGAGTATTCCATTGAACAGTCAACCGCACTATATATCAACTTTGCCGCCTCATTTTCCGTAGGAAAAAAACGAAGATGAGGTTGCCATTCATTCGGGATAGTAATATAAATAATCAGGCTGTTTTGGTTATATTTGAGCAAGGTACCCCAAAGGCTATGGTCGACGTGCATAAGTTGGACAGAATCGTGTATGTGTCGTAGTGTATATGTAGCGGAAAGTCCGAGTACGTCATGTTTCAGGTCCATAAGAAAAATATGTTCATATAGCTAACAACAGACAGCAAGGGCAGTCGCAAGGGTTTCTTTTATTACTTCTGTGGTTAGATGACTTTCTAACCTTACAGATAAAAAAAGAAAGAAATTAGCTCTCCGACCTATACAACAACATATACAGATAAAATAGAAGAAAAAAAGGACGAGAAAACACCCTCCAATGAACGCAGTGTGTGCGTCTTTCTTTCCAACTCCTTCGGGACCCCCATCACACGTCATGGGTCGCCCTCTCGAACGCAGGATGCCGGGGGCCTTCGGAAAAGACACGATCTTCACGCGAGAACTGGTCAGAGAGGACCGTCGGGATGCTTGCCGCTTCTTGGACGAGCGGCGACACGACGGCGCCATTCATCGGCCGAACCCGCCGGAGCTCTTCAGAGGTGCGCACAGCGGGGGCCTGCCAGACACGATCTTCACGCGAGAACTGGTCAGAGAGGACCGTCGGGATGCTTGCCGCTTCTTGGACGAGCGGCGACACGACGGCGCCATTCATCGGCCGAACCCGCCGGAGCTCTTCAGAGGTGCGCACAGCGGGGGCCTGCCAGACACGATCTTCACGCGAGAACTGGTCAGAGAGGACCGTCGGGATGCTTGCCGCTTCTTGGACGAGCGGCGACACGACGGCGCCATTCATCGGCCGAACCCGCCGGAGCTCTTCACAGGTGCCCACAGCGGGGGCCTGACTCCTGTACTTGATGTCAAACAACACCTGCTGGATGCGCACTTTTGCCAGATCTATCTGGTACGCTTCCAAGTGACGCAGCTCGTAGACAAGCAGCTTTGAGAACAGGAGCACGCAGTCGTCGTGATCACTAGTGGCCAAGAATGCAACGTCGGATGCGCTAGTGCCAGCGTGGTCTTTCGTATCGGCGCTGCTTGAAGCGCTGGTGCAAGCAGCGGTGGCTGTCGACGTACCGGTTTCGTACAACTGGCTAGTGCTGCTAGATGAGAAGTCCACGTGGTTTTTCTGTCGTGGTGGTGTGCACTGAAAGAGAACGCGCGAGCAATGTTATATGCAGACGTAACAAACACGCCTCATGTTAAGTCGTGACCATCATGTAACTCGTCTCAAGATGGAATGAATTCAAAACCGGACTGCTCTTTTACAGCGAAGCTGTTTACCCCTACCAGCCAAGGAAATTTTCGTGTCGGCGTAAGCAAAAACGTCCGGCAAAAATTGAATACAAACAGCATATGCTTTTTGAAATCAGGCATACAGCGTACAGTTCAAAACTCGTTTTCAAAAGAAAAACCACAAAACAAGCGTCAAAACAACATGATAAGGCGCGTGTGAGCAATGGGAACACCCTCCGACGCGTTCCCGTAAATATTAGGTTTGCAGCTGCTCCGAAAGGGGTGGGCGTCATTCAAAACGCTCAAATGAAGTGCAAACCGCATAATGTAGGATAATGTCGTCTGAGAATAATGCGTAGCACGTTCCTTCTCCCGCGTGTGTTTCCCGGTAAGGATCACGTAACATATAACACGTCACACGTGAGCACGTAACAGCATAGAAATCAAGTAGTGACGTGACCATGGTCTAGCAACTCATTCAGTTCATTCCAAGCTACCATGGGTAGACCACGAAAAGTAAAGACGCCAGGAGAACAACGTGAGTATAATGTCGTTGTGAAGTAATAAAGGGTGTGGTTAAGTACATTTCACTTGTCTCTGGTTTCACTCTTTGTAGAGCCACTTGTGTGAATTCAAGGGACGTCACAATGGGTAATCGTTGTGGGTGTCGTTTACAGCTTCGCTGTCCAACCACCTTCACAGCGTGAATTGGAGCCACCGTTCTTTCATATCAGTGCAATCACTTAACTATAGGGCCGTCAATCAATTGTACCTAAAATTAAACAACTGCTTAGTACAAGTCGGTCTATCGCTCTTGTCTTGCGCGTTGACTTCGCAAATGTTGCTCAACGTGCATAATCTTACATCACGTCGATTAGCATTCGTACCCCGTTATGCGCATCTCGGCATGGTCACAACTGCTTGAGCATAAAACTCGTGTTTTTTGTTTTTTTGACAGAACAATGTAATTGGTCCATCCACATTCGAACGTGTCATTGTATTTTGGAATGGCCTATCCATTACCACCATATGTGATTTTTTTCTTTTCCGTGAGCAATTGACAAAACATAGCAGTATTGTGCAAAACTGGGGTGGTACGGACGTTCGAAATTTCCAGTACGAATCAAATACTTATCGTCCTTGCTATAAAATTCGCATTTGATTCGAGAGTTCTCTTTGGGACATTGTCGAATAAGAGTTTTCTGCTTCGGTGTACAGGATAGCAAAACTTGTTGAGGTCTCGGGGGAAAGATACCGACGCAGTTGAGAACTGTTCGTGCTTCAGGAGAGCCGTAGTTGTTGCGCAGAGGTGCCAGCAACTACTAATCAAACGCACGGGGAAGGTAACTTCTGCCAAGTCGCGCCATGAAAATGCTACGTTTTTATACGCAGCAAGTGTACGATTTTGTCGTCTTTATTTATAGAAAGAAATCTATTATTTGGCCAGTCGCACCCTGTCTGCATCCTTTGTGACATTGTACGCTTATGTTTACTATCACACTCTCCCTTAACGAAGACAACACACGTCTGGTGACACGCAGTCCCTTTGTTACGTTAGTGTCACGGTGCACCCCATCTAACTGAAAGGCGTTGTTTCTCGTTTACAAGCTGCTCAATACCCGCCGTGGTTGCTCAGTGGCTGTGGTGTTGGGCTGCTGAGCACGAGGTCGCGGGATCGAATGCGAAAACACCCGTGTACTTAGATTTAGGTGCACTTTAAAGAACCCCAGGTGATCAAAATTTCCGGTGTCCCCCACTACGGCGTGCCTCATAATCAGAACTGGTTTTGGCACGTAAAACCCCATAATTTAATTTTTTTTCATTTTTAAGCTGCTCAACTGACCCGATGCGTACTTGCAAACAGCGTTACATGCATTCATGTATTAAATAGTTTATGCAACTGAGAAGCATTTCTCTTATGTCCACCAAACGCGCATTTCGCAATCTTTGTTCTGCACATTGTATAAAAATTACCAAAAGCATATTCCATTCGATAATCGAGGGTCGCTTTTCTCAAATCTTTTACTCGGGAATTTCCCTATTCGAGCAGCCTTAATATTAAGTAATTTTTTAATCGTCGTGGTGTACTGAACGACAATGAAATTTTTGTGCTTAGTTTCAGTCGTTGAACGCTAATGGCCCAATGCACGATATCTGTACCAACCTTGCCGCTCGACCATCTGCGATTCTTTTCTAAAAAAAAAAAATCAGGCGCTTCCGTATAACACGAGAATTCATTTCATGAAATACATTTCCGGATAAAAAACTTTCACCGGCTCTAGCACCACCGGCAACTTTCTCGCAAGGCCCGACAGTATGCACCAAAAAAGGCGTTCTCAAGAACTTCGTTCTGTTAGAAACAAAAATCAAGATTTATTTTTCTCAAGAGGCTGAAAATAAGCCTTACACCGAAAATTAACTTCACCGATTATTAACCATTTCTCTCACTGTTAATAAGTCCCGAAAATTAAAAGAATAGCCCACATTTGCTATTTTCTTCTCGAGAACACTGCTTATACAATACACACATTTTACACAAGCTATGCCCCCGGAAATTAGATTGTTAATTTGTCTAGACTAATGAAATTTGCTATCTTAGCGAGATCAAGCTTTATGCCAATTGTTGCAACTTTCACAACCTTAACTCTTTAGTGCAGCTAGTCGTATAGCCACACACATAGGTGTCGATGCTCTTCCCAGTGCACGCAGGTCGACAACAGTCAGGGACGACATGGGGTTCTGCATTGGCTGACGCTGCTCGTAGCGTTGAGTAAAACAACTGAGATGCAGTGCTGTGTATACACTCCTCTATCGGCACGTATGAACGCTCGCGTTCATGCATTTCACGTTAGCCACCCACAGGCTGTACACCCAAGACGAAGCAGGTGGATGCTTCGAGAGCCGGTGAAAGATATTGTGAAATTATTTTTCTCGCTTAAACCAACAACAAAAATTGTCCGATAAAACTTCCTCTGTTTGAAAACAACGCAATGCGCCATTACATGCGCTATTTAGCGCATTTTTACTCGGACCGCTTCCATGTTCAGTCTGTGGCTAGCCAAAGGCCAGAGATTTGTTTTCCGTATATTTATCGTCGCCTAAGCTGCGCAATGTATCGGCCAGAAAAACATGTTTCTTGTAAAGTACACCTCCTGGACACATTGTAACATCTGTGTTTGTTTGTGTGACACAATACTTGTGAAAAATGAATTCCGAGTATGAAGGGACGTTTTCGATTTATTGAACGGCTTATAAAAAACGGAAAAATAGCTAGCAATTGGTGAATTGAATTTTCTGTGCAAGGCCTATCTTCTGTCTCCTGGGAAAATTAAGCCTTGATTGTTTTACTAATCGAACGCGGTTTTTGGCAACTCCTTTTATGGTGCATATTTTCGTGCCTTACGAGAAAGTTGCCGGTGGTGCCCGAGCCGGCAAACGTTTTATTTTTCCGCAAATATATTCAATGAAATGACTTCTTGTGTTATAGGGAAGAGCCCGAAATTTTTTCGAAATAAATCATAGATGAAGCGCCCAGGTTGGTACAGCAGTTGGCGTGCATGGGCTCTTATATACTCTTCTTTCTGTATTGAATTGCGCCGCTTTCATTGAATGCTTTTTTAAGAAGCCGGTGACGTGTAATCTAAAAATCATTTTACGCGCGAAATAATTGAATAACGGTGGCCGACATAGATTGGTCTATAAATTGGTGTCACTGCTGTGCGAGTACGTAGGTCTATGTAAACGATGGGTCGACAAAATCAGGTTACAGAAAATCGCTCAGCGACTGTATTTGTATACTATTTGGTTTACTCTAAACTACACGGATACTGAAAACCGTAAAACTAGCCAGCTAGTATAATAACTACTATTAGCACGACGGCAGTCTTCACCAGCAGACACAGGGTGAGCACCAACTTTATAATGAACATTGCTGGGCATTCATACAACGCAGACGTTCAGAGGATGAAGTTGGATGGAAGTGGTCAAACAGTGGACGAACAAGGAGTGTCACTGCAGCAAATGCGACAACAAGGGAACTTGTCGATACGTTCCTTGTTATTTGTTGACATTTCGACGCTATTATTCACTGCTAAACATTGGCGTACTTACCTCACGAACTGTCAACGGGCGCAGTCTTTTGGTCGGCGGAGGGCAAGTAGACGCCGTTCGGAAGGTGTCCCAAAAAGGAAGGAGGGTCTCCTTCTCCACCGAAGGTCTCGTAGTTTCGGGCCCGAGAGCGAAATGCTTGAGCTGCGATCCATCGCTGATTGGATGGCGAAGGCTGGCGGAACGCTCGCTCGGGCTACCCAAGATCTCCTCAGGTGACATGGAGTCGGGTGTCCAAGACATAATCGTGTCGTTCTCGCCTCTGTAGCTGGGTAACGCCGGGCACACGTCGGGAGCCTCGCTTTTCACCTCCTGCGTGTAAGCATGGAAGCCGCGTAAGTTGACGTCATGACAATGCCTCTGTCAGTGGCGTACCCAAGCGACGAGAGGCGGACCAGGAGTGAACGGATCCGGCTAATCCGCGGTCCGATTCGCGGATGCATTCAAGTGGCGGTACAAAACAAATGGGGTATTCTGTAAATGTCCACCTAGTGGACATGTGCATTTCACCTGCTGCTGACGCGTTGATTGGCAGGGTTACGATACCAGCGACAAGGTACCGGCGACAAGGAAACGGGCACCCACAGCCATTTTCTTGACGGGGCTCTCGCCTCCGAAACCACCATTGTCATTCCCAGCTCGCATGCCGAGACGTGCACGTTTGCCACGTTTCGATGGCGTGAGTCAGAACGGGCACGAGAATGGCAGCGGTCGTCTCCGCCCTGTACGGAGCGGCGGGCGTGGAGCACACCGAGGCACCCTGATTGGAACGCCGTCCGAGGACCTCTAGCGATGAGCTAAACCTCAACGTCGCTTTCAATGCTTCATTTTTCACGCGAAACTTGATTTTTTGCTTTTTGTCATGGATACTCTAGGCATGCTCGCGCCATGGGCACCACCATTGGCGCATGCCTCCTTTGCTAGATGCCTGCCAAGCGGCTCGCGCTCCCAGCGTAAAGGACCACAGTTGTGAACAAGCGTCGCGAGGTGGCGTTCACGGCCGACACCATGCATAACATTCACAAAAGAGACAAAAGCGCTCCAAAAAGATTCTGGAACCATATAAAAGCACTCGGAGCTCCAACTAAAAACTCGCAAACGGCTATAAGGGATGAAGACGGTAACATCTACGAAGGAGATGATGCGATGCGGTACATCACAGACGTTATTAGGGATAACTTCGGCACGAGAAAAAGCGCAGTTCAGACAACAGATCCAGCAACAGCAGAGAGGCTAGAGAGATCAAAATTTAGCATAGAAAGCTTTTATTGGAAAAAGGCAGCAGAAAATGTCGCTTACAACACGGCAGCAGGACCCGATGAAATCCCAATACAGCTAATCAAAAACCTCGGTCCAAAAAGCAAGGTACTGCTGACTAATGCCATAGAGCAAGTGATTAGAACAAAGACAATTCCCGTTGGATGGCGTGAAAGCAAGATGAATCTCATATACAAAGGCAAAGGAGATAAGGATAAGACGAGCTCGTACAGGCCAGTTACAGTAACGTCGGTGGTATATAGAATGGCAATGCAAGCCATAAAATTAGAACTGTCGAAGTGGGTGGAGAAAAACGATTTATTGGGGGAACTACAGAATGGGTTCAGGCCAGGCAGACGCTTAGAAGACAATATGTTTGTACTAACTCAGTGCATAGAGATTTCAGTAGCTCAGAAAAGACCTTTATGGATAGCATTTCTAGATATTAAAGGAGCTTATGACAACGTAGACAGGGAATTGTTGTGGGATATTCTTCAATACGAAGGCATAGATGACGATTTCGTGGAGCTGCTGAGGAAAATATACAGAGACAACCAAGTACAAGTGGTATGGGAAGGTAGAAAAGGAAATAAAATGGTGGGAATTCACCAAGGATTGAAGCAAGGATGCCCACTGTCACCATTGTTGTTCACGCTTTACGTCAAGGGTATAGAAAGACGACTGGAAAACAGCGAATTAGGTTTTGATTTATCCTACATGCGTAATGGACAAATGGTGCAACAGAAGGTCCCCGGACAGATGTACGCAGACGACATTGTGCTACTAGCGGACAATAAAAAAGATTTAGATACTTGCGAATATCTGTGGGAATGCAGCGACAAATCTAGGCCTTAAGTTTAGCACAGAGAAATCAGGAATTATGATCTTTAATCAACACACGAGTAACTTCGTGGTATCAATTCAACAGCAAGTAATACCCTTAGTGAAGAAATATAAGTACCTCGGCGTACACATAAACGAAGGAAAGAATTACTCAAGCAACCACCAAGATAATCTGAAAATAAAGGGGAAGCGGAACGCAGCAATAATGAAACACAGAGCACTGTGGGGCCACTATAAGTAAGAGGTGGTGCGTGAAATGTGGAAAGGAGTAATGGTACCACCGCTAACATTCACAAATGTCATTTTATGCTTGAAATCAGATTTTCTGTCGGGTTTGGAAGTTAACGAAAGATCAGTAGGCCGGTTGGCTTTGGGAGCACACGGTAATACGACAAATGAGGCAGTGCATGGTGACATGGGTTGGGCCTCTTTTGAAGTCAGAGAAGCACAGAGCAAAATTAGTTTTGAAGAAAGGCTCAGGAACATGGATGAAAATAAATGGACGGCTAAAGTGCACAAGTATCTCTACATGAAAAGCGTAGACACAGAATGGAGGAAGAGGTCAAGGAAGTTGGCAACCAAGTACAGGATAATCGAAACTGCAAATAGACAACCAGGGGTCATCAGAAAGAAAGTGAGAGAAATAGAGACCGTGAATTGGATGCAAAGAATGGAAACAAAAAGGACAATGGAGATTTACAAGAATGAGAAGAAAGAAATTAGAAGGGAAAATCTGTACGATAACACAAAGTGCAGTGCCTTGCTATTTGAGGCTCGAGCCGGTTGCCTAAGGACGAAAACATATCGGAACAAATATTCGGAACTAGATGAGATATGTGCATGCTGCAGTAAAGATCCAGAAACCGCTCAGCACATCCTGATGGAATGCGACGGGACCCACCCAGCCAGAACCGTAGGTAACGTGCAACTCCCAGAAGCGCTTGGTTTCAAAGTGGAAGGAAACATAAACAGATCAGCCGTAGAGATCAGCGAGAGACGATTGGAGTACTGGTTGAAAAAAAGCAGGGAAAGATGGATACGACCTGATCTCTTAAAATCATAGGCAGCGGCACAAGGTAAATTTTTGAAAAAGAAAAATAATATTGAGAGGTATACCAAAAAATGCTAGATAAAGAACATGTATAGTATACCTGATTAAATCAAGGAGGCTAGGTGACTATTTGTCGCCGCCCCGTTTCAAAGGGGATGCCAATAAATCATCATCATCATCGTCATGAATGGCGGCAATGTGATGGGTGGCGTTGGAATGGGGCAATATCATGGGGCAATATTGTTGGGTGGCGTTGTCATGGGTGGCGGCAATCTAAAGGAAACCTGCTATGCGTAACTACCTCAAGAGAAAAAACGATATCAGTAAAGAAACAATTTATGATAACTCAAACGGAAGCTCTTTTCGAAGCCAGATCAGGATGCCTTAGAACGCGCAGTTATAAAGGGAGGTACACCAAGGATGAAGACGCATGTGCTTGCTGCGGTAAAGCTAGGGAAACGATAGAACATGTCTTATCAGAATGTAAAGAAATCTATCCAGCTGCCAGTCTAGGCTCCTTTGACCTCCTTGAAGCGCTTGGGTTCAGGGATAGCAGGGGGACAGGCAAACATGTCCGCTATAGAGACTAGTAAGAGGCGGTTTGAGGTTTGGTGGCATAAAACTAGGGAGACAACAAACAACGGAGACGTACAGAAACAGAGTTCTCAGTAATGGTTCAAAAAGTTTGATGCTTAGAATTCTTCGGATTTGCGTGTTTTCTCAAAAATAAAGGTAGGACATTAGGCAAAATAATAACCAGAGCTTGGAAGCGCATCCCATCACCCCTTTTCAAAGGGAACGCTCATAGCATCCATCTATCCAAATATTCAGAAAAAAATAGTGGCGTGCCTGGCTCGTTCGTTTAGGCCTATCGTGTGCTCCTTCTCTGTGTCCAGTTTTCTGAGGTATTTGCTTAAGTATGTATTCACAACAAGATGAGGCGCGCGTCTACTACAGCAAAAAAAAACTCGTGTACAACTCAGCATATCATAACGGATTGTGAAGTTATTCACCCAGTGAGACCCGTATATAGGTAAGATACACCTGCCAAAAGCCCTTCGATTTAAAGTGGACGGAAGCATCAACCGTCCAGCAGTCGAGATAAGCAGGAGACGTTTCGAGTATTGGTGGGAAAAAATGCAGGGAAGAGATTGATAGCACCTGATCCGTTACAGGCATGCACAGAAGTACAATGTAGATAGAGAAGTTTTGAGGAAGAGAAAAAAATAATATGGAGATGCATATCAAAATTTATAGATTGAAAGGCACGTATAGCTTAGCCGATCAACTCAAGCAGGCTAGGCGACTACTTGTCACGGCCCCGTTTCAAAGGAGATGCCAGTATGTCATAATAATCATCATCCTCATCACGGGCGGTGGACGGTGCCGATAGCTGGCGAATCATCTCAGAGTGGGTAGGTGCCATGGTGGAACCACGCTCGGCACAATGGTCAGGAAGCGCTTGGTAAAGAAGTTGGTTGTCTCGCTCCGCAATCGCCTGCCATGCCTGCAAACACACCCTGAGCTAGGAGATAGAGCTCAACGGCCATCTGATATCGGCCTGCGGGGAGCGATCGAGGTTGCGCCAGTCACATGCGGCGCTCGTGAACGACACCAGTCGATACGAGAAAGGGCGGCTGGTCTTCCGCCCATGCATGAGGCATCTAGTAAAGGAAGCAACGGTGGAGTGTTAGGTTTCCAGCGACGCGAGAAAATGCGCATTGCGTTTGGCGGGCGCGCTGTAATGCTCCGCTCAATCGGCTCCGCCAGGCTCTGCAAGGGAGCCACGGCCGCGTCCTCACTTCCGCTGACGAAATGTGAGCGTTGTGCGCACCCAGACTATGCTACCCCTGCTGTGTGCATACACCTTATACCGATGCAATGGTCTTAGCGCAATGTGCATTTCATGTAACGAACCTCGAACGCTTCCTTTTTTTCCCCGTCTTATCTCGTACACCACGGCGGTGCGACGCCTACAACGACGCCGGCGGCTGTCCTGATCGCGGCACCATTGCGATAAGAACTGGAAATGCTCCTCGCGTGCTGCGTCATGCCAACATCTCGACCCCGCGTTTTGTTGAACACTCGTCCACGGTGCGTAAGCGATACGCAAGACCTTGCTATCGGTGTCACTACTTCAATGATCGAATCCACCACTGTTTTCGTGCAGCGACGTCAACGGTGCATACGACGTGTGGAGGCGTTGTCGCTAACAAATGTCAAAAAGCCAGCGATGCATCCTGCGTCTGAGCCCCAAAGCGGTAAACGAATGTATAGAAGTATAAAGCTCGGAAATACTGGAGCATCTATGTAAAGTTTAGGGTACAGCGAAGCGTTTGCATAGACTTGGAGTAGATTTTAGTGGCAAAACAGACCTCTTAGGTCTTCCGGAAGGTGCAAGAAGTCCATTATGCAGCTTCGTTCTCCTAAATGTGCCAGCAGCTCGCATCGACATACGTCTGAGAGAAAACGTCTTAATTCGGTCAAATTCTGCGATTTTTTTTTCATTGAACCAAGTTATATTCTTTTTTGATCACCAGCGATCAAGTGTGCCCCTCAACGAAATGGACAAGAGATTGGTCAGCAGTAAGCATTTCACAAGTCATTGCGAGCTAACTGCACTACAGAAAACTTTACCTCGGGAGATGAGATCTGAATAAATGAGAATGGAGAATCGTTTTGCACGGCATGCACTGCATCGAATTGTATGATGTTTGTTGCATTCAAAAAAAGCATAATCTAGTGATTGTAGGAAGCATTTTTTTTTCATTGAGGCCATATTTATTACAAAAAGCTGTTAGAAGTTGCAAAATTTAAAAATACACAAGTACTGACTCTGTAACTCGGTAATAAACAACGATATTGAAATTCCGCAAACTGCGCATATTAACAGGTCTAAATTTTCGTACCGATCTGAAGTAGACCACTACATTGTGATTTTTTCCAAGACTCTGGTCAGCATTGTAACAATTTCAGGCAATATCTAAACTCGCATATCTAACTAGCCCACTTTATATGCTTTAGAATTTTACAGAACTGCGATAACTCTAATTGGTAGAGAGTTAGGTATGTGTAAACTTCTTGCTTCAATTTTCTCACCTTAGGAATTTTTATTACCATTACCCTTTTTTTAAGCTGTGAAGTGCTAAATCACATTTACGCTTCCTACGGTTGCTACAATTGAAATTTACCTCTCAAATGCCCCGACTAAAGTCTCCTCTTAAGAGTCTGTTCCTTACAATGTACATAACAGGCAGAGAAAGGAGACGAGGAGCGAGTAAGTTGCCTCATAACTTCTTGTATGAACACGATGGTCTGGAGGTGGAGCGACATCTTTTGGGTTTAATACACGCAAGTACGATTGTTCTATTCATTGGATAATGGGGTAGATATTCGGCTTCTCTCCAATATCGTTTGAGAGGATGGTGAAGCAGTTGGTTCTAAAAGGCGTTTAATGATACTACTGATAAAGTGGTCACAGCACAGGAAAGCAAGTACCGAGTGTTGAAGAATACAAGTAACTTTTCTTCCTATGTGTTAACCCGAAAGTATTCATTATAATTATGGCATGGATAGCGTCAGCGAAGGGAGTAGGGGCGTAGAGTCGGACAGGCAGAAACGGCATAAAGGATGGGCGTGACGGAGAGGAAATCGGCTATCGAAGTGTAAACAATAGCAAAGAATTATATTTTTTTTAATTCGGCAAACCACATTAGCATTAAATTAATGTAACTAAACATCGTTTTGCTGAAGACACCGTTATTTAGAATCTGCAGTGGTCATTCTGAGATTTCGATTGCTTCGGATATATGCGGCGTACAATGTATCCAGGTAGATCGGCCCACTTTTCTATGATGCTCACTTGCCAGTGTCGGCCGTGACCATGACGGCATGACAAGAGTTGACGAAGCTGGGCTGACGAAGCTGCAATGACGAACACGGACCTGCCACGACGGCCTCACGACCCCGAGCACACACACCCATAGTGGCCCAAGCTAGTAGAAAACTTGGGTCACGGGCCGGCAGAACGTTTAAAGACAAGCACGGACACGGACTCTGTAATGTGGGTGAAGTAATGCTGATTGTATTAAAATAAAAAAAGTAATACGTCATTTGAAGGGGCCATAAACTACCCTTCAAATTCAGACCAGGGTGCCTGGGAAAGCACGGAGTTCTCGGAGAAAGTTCATTGGTGACGACTATTCATGCGTAGCGTGTTGCAATATCACAGAAACTATTGAGCATGTTTTGTGAATAAGTCTACCAATCAGTCCCGAGCTAAATCAGGATACAGTAAAACTCTCGGAGGCCTTAGGTTGTAAATAACCAGAGGAAAGGCAAATAGTGTATGGTAGACAATATTCAGAAATGGTTGGAAGGCTGGTGGCAACTGACAATGAAAACAACACTAATTTATGAGGCAATAAATACAGCACAATATTGAATGGTTTGTTCGCATAAACCACGGATTTTTAAGTTGTACCAACATGACATTTCTGACGTTTCATTTTTCGCGGTAGGTTAACGTCCTGGACGTGGAAGCCCCCCCCCCCCCCCCCCCAAAAAAAAAAAAAAAATACTGCCAAGCCTCAGAGCACCCCAGATACGCTGCTATAGCAATTTTTCTGCGAACCAATTTCGGTTCCGTATCCTACGACGCGTTTGTGTCGTGACATAATGACACAGATGGTGGTCGCGTGGGAGTGAGACATCGTAGCATTTCGAAATTTGATCCAGCAGCACTAACAGCAGTGTAACCCAGAGTATGCATCACCAACTTCGTAAACACCTTCCTTTACGGCCACACATTCGAAATACGAGGCAACGGCGACCGCCCAAAGACTTACAGCAACAGTGCGGGCGCCCCCCAGGGAGCAACAAGCTCACCCGTTCACCAGGTGAGCTCAGAATTACGCACGGCCAGAACCCTGGCGCAAGCTATACTCACCTCCAAGGCTTGGTATGGAGCCAGTTGTTTCAAGCTCATGTAACTTCAACTTAAAAAGCTTTGAGGACACTTAAGCTTCGCCTTTGAGACTGGAACACGATAACATTCAAAGATCCCTGACTACTTCTCACGCTTCCTGGGAACTGCAGCTTATGTAACCGTAACGTTTACCGGGAAACCATGTCGGCGAACGCTATGGAAGAAGGCGAGAGAGAGAGAATAAACTTTATTAAAATATCGTGATCAGTTGTGCCTCGAAGGTGGAGCCCTTAGTCCGGGGCCCCATAGGTAGCACCCACCGCCTCGGCACGGTCGACCAGCCATTGCTGGCCAGTCGCCGTCGCGTCGATCAGCCCCTCCTCCCAGGAGGTGAGGGTGGGGTTTGGAACGGGAGGGACGTGGGGAATGTCTTGGCAAATCCAGACCATATGCAGTAGGGTGGGGCGGTCACCGCAGTGCGGGCATTGAGCTGGACCACGGGAGGGGTAGAGGTAGGAATAGAAAAGGGGCGTCGGGAAAGTATTCGTCTGTAGTTGTCGCCAACAGACAGCCTGTCATCGAGTAAGGGAAGGGTGAGGTGGGGGGTAGTGTTGCCGAGTTAGTCGTATCTCAGCAAGTTGGGATGCGTACGAGAAAGGTTGCGGATGATGGCAGAGCGATCACCAGCGGCTCGGTGTGAGAGTTCTCGGGCCAGCGCATGAGCGCGCTCATTACCGGGGATCGCTGCGTGCCCAGGCACCCAGACCAACCGAAAAGTATGCGAGGTGGATGATAGGAAGGACTCCAGTATGGACGTGGTAGTAGGATCTAAAGTGTTGGAAAAGAAAACGCCGACAAGCTGCCTGGGAGTCTGTGAGAATATGATTTGAGGTAGAAGGAGG
This sequence comes from Dermacentor silvarum, assembly GCF_013339745.2. NCBI lineage: Eukaryota > Metazoa > Arthropoda > Arachnida > Ixodida > Ixodidae > Dermacentor > Dermacentor silvarum. The sequence goes on along the minus strand of NC_051154.1, from coordinate 388,350,787 downwards.
GAGAGAAGAGGTGGAAAGGATTGCCCTGGCAATCGCGCGTTCTTCCAGGAGGGAGACGTCGGTTAATGTACGTTCCGAGGCTGCGAATACGGTCATGAGATCAGAGTCCACTACTACCGTGACTCCCCCGCGTTCATCCGCTGGGCTGGCATCAGTGAAGAGCACACGAACAGCGCTGCAGCGCACGGGATATTCGCGCCGCAAGTAACGCGACCGATGATCCCGGCGGGTAGTATGGCGAGTAGGGTGCATATGGCGGGAAATAAGAGATACCGTGAGCTTGGCACGCGCTGCTGGGGAAAGGCCCGTCGATGCAAGGACACTAGGGCTGGGTGGGTAACCAAGTGAACTAAGAAGATTCCGTCCCTGAGGTGTAGAATTCAAGCGCGTCAGCTGGGCGGCCTGGTGGGCTTCTATGAGTTCCTCTAAAGTGTTAGTCACCCCAAGTCGCTCCAGGTTAAGGGTAGCCGTGTGTATAGGAAGGCCAAGTGCAAGTTTCTGCGCTTTCCGTAGTAGGGTAGACATACGTGCGCGTTCAGTGCAAGTTAGGTTGTGATAAGGTAGGTGGTATAGTAGGCGTGAGTGTATCAAAGCCTGTACAAGGTGTAAGGCATCAGCCTCTTTGAAGCCATGTCGGCGGTTAGACACCCGCCGAAGCATATGCATGATTTGGTTACATTGGGTGGTAAGTTGGCGAAGGGTATGTGTTGCTTTGGCGTTGGCTTGTAAAGTGAAACCAAGCACCTTTATGGACGATTTACGCGGAACAGATTTCGCATCTAATGTGATGTTAAGAGACAAGTCTTTCTGTCCGCGAGCGTGTTTTGTGACAACGAGTAGCTCCGACTTGGCAGGGGAACATGTGAGACCTCCACGCCGGACGTATTGATCTATGGTGGTAGCTGCTTCCTGCAACTGGGTTTCAATGTATCCGAGGGAGCCTGTCGTAACCCAGACAGTGATGTCGTCTGCGTAAAGAGCATGACGAACATCCGAGATCTGATCGAGGAGGGGAGGGAAACCTCGCATGGCAAGGTTGAATAGGAGAGGTGAAAGCACGGAGCCTTGCGGAGTGCCGCGGTTTGACACAGGTTCAGTAGGGGAGCGGAGATCACCGATGACAAGGCTGGCAGATCGGTCACGAAGAAAGTTTCGGACATAGTTATACACCTCGCATGGCAAGGTTGAATAGGAGAGGTGATAGCACGGAGTCTTGCGGAGTGCCGCGGTTTGACACAGGTTCAGTAGGGGAGCGGAGATCACCGATGACAAGGCTGGCAGATCGGTCACGAAGAAAGTTTCGGACATAGTTATACACCTCGCATGGCAAGGTTGAATAGGAGAGGTGATAGCACGGAGTCTTGCGGAGTGCCGCGGTTTGACACAGGTTCAGTAGGGGAGCGGAGATCACCGATGACAAGGCTGGCAGATCGGTCACGAAGAAAGTTTCGGACATAGTTATACACCTCGCATGGCAAGGTTGAATAGGAGAGGTGATAGCACGGAGTCTTGCGGAGTGCCGCGGTTTGACACAGGTTCAGTAGGGGAGCGGAGATCACCGATGACAAGGCTGGCAGATCGGTCACGAAGAAAGTTTCGGACATAGTTATACACCTTCGCGCCGCAGCCAGTAGCTCCTAACTGTTCAAGAATCAAATCGTGGGAGAGGTTATCGAACGCCGCCTTGAGGTTTATGGCTAACACTGCGCGGTATTGTGCAGAACTTGGTAAGTCTATGACATCGTGTTTCAGGCGGAGAATTATGTCCTGTGTTGATATGCCACCACGATAACCATAAAGGGTGTCGGGAAGCGCGCAGGTGTCAGAAAGAAATTTATGCAAGCGGAGCTGCACAATTTTCTCGAGCACTTTGCCAAGGCACGAGGTGAGAGAAATCGGGCGCATGTTCTCTAAGGAGAGGGGTTTTCCTGGCTTGGGGATGAGAACTACTGTGGCCTCTTTCCACTCTTTTGGTAAGGTACCGGATTCCCATACCTCACTCGAGTAAGTCGTGAGTTGATTGGTGTCAGAATAGCTTTCTGGCAGAAATACGACTTCTTGCATCGGCCGATTTCGGAGGGAGTGCACAGCCGCGCCAAAAAATTGCATCATTTTCAGCTTTCTGGTATTGTCTTGCACTTTTAATATTTCAGTCTGAGAAGATTTAACATAAAAGGCACGCACTGTCGGTACAAAGCAAAATTTAGTAGCAGAGTAAGTAATACAACGGTACGCCCGTAATTATAGCCAATATAGTCGAAAATTAACCACGTTGCCCCATGGTCGTGTAAAGCGTGCACCGCCGTGTATACAGACATGCTGAGGAAAAGCCACTGCGTGGCACTTTTTTCTTTCGTTTTTTTTAATTATTAAAAGATTGTAACCGACAGAACCACTGCGCAGTTAGACGCTTAATCTTCTGATTCGTGCCGCGCTCACGAAACGACAGGAAAGGAAGTGCGCAGGACGATAGCCAACAAAGACTTATTAGAACGCTTACATAGGAAGCATAAGAAAAAACAGACATGTCGCCACACCTCGAAACTTCGTTAAGGAGGAACATCCGTAGCAACCATTCAATTTCTGCACGGCCTGGTAAGGTGCATATATTCATTTCCATTCATGGCAATGTATGGAGGACATGGATGCTAGCGCAACCATTCCCTTTTCTTCTGATATGGAAGGCGTCAATCAGTTCGCGAGTGAGCACGTGTCGAAATTTATTAAATGTAAGGTAGGCATTGTTTACCAAATTCCTCTACCCTGTGGTGAGACATATATAGGACAGAAAAAGAAAGGAATATTTAGAACTCAAAGAACAACAGCGTTCACTGTGGTGAGCAAACACTTCTTGAACCACTTTTTGAAGACAGAATGGTATTTCGCGCAACCGACAGCAGTTTGCGTGCGAACGGATTCGACCCTCCATATCAAAAGAAAAGGGGATGGCTGCGTTAGTCAGCCAACCAATCACATGAATGACAATGAATATACGTGTGTATATACCTTGCTAGCACGTGCAGAAATGGAACGGTTACTACGCATGTGTGTAAAAGTATAAGTGTTGCCACATATCCGTTTTACCTTCTTTTTCCTGTACCTAGATGCATACTGTAGCGGCCAAAAAGGTATAGGATTTGGATTTTTGGGTCCTATGAGTTGCACTGCCCAAAAAGGTGGCGCTGCATTATGCCAGACTGCTAGACTAACGCAACAGCCTTATGAACACTCACTGGCATGTGGCGTTATTCGCACCACATAGCCCACCCATCGTGCACACAACTTTGCTTGTTCCAAGAATGTATAACAAAGAAACCGTGTACAGTCTGTTTCACACTTGGGGGAAATCTCGGAGCGCATTGTATCGCGATGCGGCGAGCGCTGGTGTCGGGTGCCGCAAGCAGCTCGCGCAGGCGCAGACGCTCGAGGCGCGTTATCTTGCGTCGAGCAGTCGACGCGGTTCAAGATATCGCGCCTCGAGCGTCTGCGCCTGCGCGAGCTGCTTCCGGCACCCGACACCAGCGCTCGACGCATCGCCATACAATGCGCTCCGAGATTTCCCCCAAGTGTGAAACAGACTGTACATGAACCAGTAAGAAAATACGCACCCGCTAGTGAGCAAACCTTTGCTGATAACTGAAGAGGTCGAGCGAAAAGCTTGGCATGCTGCCCAAGGTTAAAGGAGGTGGGTGATCAAAGGAGAAAAGGAAATGTACATACATGCACTCGCATACGGATTCGGAAATGGGTTCAACAGTGCGGACAATGAACGGAACAAAGTAGAATAAGCAGCTTTACGACACCGTCAATGAACGATATGCTATTCATTACTGCCCCTTTCACGGCAGAAGCGCACACTCGGTTTGACATCGGCAAAACTACAGCAACCAATATAGAATTATCAGAAATGTAGGCAAAAAAAAATTTCATAGGAAACCGCAGTACAAACCCTTTCTTGTGCACTATTCTGTTTTAGCGTCCGTCTAACAAATTTTAGTTACAGGTGAACCCGTATGCTGGGCACTTCCTCATGTGTCATTTCGTCTTGAGAGCTGTGCAAAAAACTTGCTCAGTTTTCAATCCGAAAGTGCAGTTAGGCCCTTATTGGTCCTCGCCCGCTAGTGCGTCGTAGTCCTCAAGGCATCCATAGCTAGCTAGCAAATAACCCTTACACCCGCCGTGGTTGCTCAGTGGCTATGGTGTTGGGCTGCTGAGCACGAGGCCGCGGGATCGAATCCCGGCCGTGGCGGCCGCATTTCGATGGGGGCGAAATGCAAAAACACCCATGTACTTAGATTTAGGTGCACGTTAAAGAACCCCAGGTGGTCAAAATTAACTCGCAGTCCCCCGCTACGGTGTGCTTCATATCACCGTTCTGGCATGTAAAACTCCAGAACGTTTTTTAATCCTTTGCATGGCTCCCAACTTGTGCCTTAGAGAGGACTCCGATTATTGTATTCTCGGTACATCGCACAAGTCATCATATATCAGCAAGTGGTGCGTCACTCACGGGGTATGACATGGCGGCGGCCGTCTGTGAGCTCGTGCCGACGCTGACTCTGCCGCGCAAGAAGTCCCAGCTTCTGTAGTGTTCCCAGCGGGAGGTGTAGGCACACGCCGACGTGCGCGAGCCGTCTTCCTTCTTCACCTCGTTCAAGAAGTAGTCACGCAGTATCTTGATCTTGTCCTTCAGGGTGTCCACTGCGATATGCGGAAAGTAGTGTTAGACCATTCACGTTTAGTTACCCCTGTCAACTATCCAGAATACCACGGCAGAACCCCAGTTATCGAAAAACAAATGGCAAAACCCAACCCACGACGAACGTCGACTTTAATGTGATTCGCATTTAAGCAATGTGGCGACACACCGTATTGCCACCACCAACGAAACGCGTCGTATGAGTTGTGCGTGCAGCCGCACCGAGGCTTCTTCGAGCTCCCGCTCATGCTTGCGGCATTGGCCAGTTTGGCCAATGTACACGTAAGACAGCCGAGCAGGTGATTGCGCTGTCTGATGCCAATCACATTAACGTCCACAGACTCCTTTCTCTTCGAGCTCTCACTGCTGCTAGCGGACGTAAGCAACAGGCGCCCAAGTTGGCGTCAAAGGGGTTTACTGAAGAGCGGCACATGCCCAATTCGGTCCTGCTGTTGATCCCGGTTCCCTCAGCATAGCAGCCCGATGCCCGTTAAACCGTGGATTACCCAGGGACACACGTTGGTGGACGAGCGGCTAGGCGCGGACAAACGTACTAACAGATAGACATACCGCAAACAGGGAGAAGCTCCCAAAGTGCTAATAGCAATTAAACCGATCGTAATGCGACCATTAAGATCTCTTTTATTGTTATTAGCATTCTTTGGGAGCTTCCCCCCGTTGGCGATATGCCTGTATTTATCTATGTTTGTGTGTCCGCGCCTAACTACTTTCCCGCCAACTTGGTTAGCTCGGTGAAATGGCCAGAGCATCGGGCAGCTCGAATTAAAACTAACGGTTGGACCAACTTAGGTTCCTCGGTTTGTGCCACCGGGCATATGCCGCTTTTCAATGATCCTCTGTGCCACCAAAGTGGGGCACTGGTCTGCTCATTAAAGAACTTGTTTGACGCGGTCCGCGCCACATAGAGTGTTTCAATGAACCTCTTTCATGCCGACATTGGAGCTGCGGCATTACAGAGGGCCATTGAAGAGCACCACATACGAAGTGATCGAAGTTTGCCCAACGGTTTATTTTGAACCCGGTTCCCTCAGCACAGCAGCCCGATGCTCTACCCATTTGGCCATTGACTACCCAGTTATCCCAGTGTGTGGGATAGGCACGCACATACATACATACATACATACATACATACATACATACATACATACATACATACATACATACATACATACATACGTATACATACATACATACATACATACATATACATACTAACTCTATGCGTTTCTTGTGGTTGTGATACCTACTGACCCAAGTTGGCGTCAAAAAGGTTAACTGAAGAGCGGCGTGCCTACCCAATGGCACACACCCGGTGGCACATACCGCATTTGAGGTTCATTCAAGAGCGGCACAGTGGCCCATATTTTCAGACTGCGCTATCTTAGCGATCGGCACACGACACACGACAGAAAATCGGTTGACTCGGACAAGAATTACCTGGCATTAAACAGACATCTCATCAAAGGCCACCACGCACAGGGTTCACTAACCGGACGTGCCCTGCATGTTTTCTTTACCAATGGGTGGGCGTTGCAGACAGCGCTCGTATTGACCCTTTTCGCCATGGAGTAAATATAACCGACTCTAGAGGAAAAGCTCACCATAGCGCCCATGTATTGAAATCGGGGGCAGCAACGGCGCCTCCTCGTTGCTACTCTGTGTAGGCGCGCAGGCGCAGTCGACGAAATGCCATTCAGACGAGGCGCGCAATCAACGCGATCCCGAACCTCCGTCAGTATGGTAGCGCCATCTAGTTAAGGCGCCACAGACGCAGCCTTTTAGGCACCGTAAATTTTACATCAAAATTTTCGAAATAGCCACCCGATTCTTTTGAAATATATACGGAATTAACTTCAAACGTGTTCCGTGCCTACGTGCTACGTGTAAGTGCTTGCTTTTGCATAATATTTTGAATATCTTTAGTGTTAATTAAAATGACTCGTAGCAACATGGCGGTGCGCTTATGGGGTTTCCACTTTTTTTGTCCAGAGAGAAAAAAAAAAGCCAGTATAGCCGTATACTAACTCTATGCTTTTCGTGGCAATCCCATGGGCGCTGCCATGTTTGATCACGTGGTGACGCGTGCATTGCTTGCCTCAACTGCCTCCGTGTTCATAATGAATGAGTATGACGCAGGTGTGGCTTAGCAAACTTCTGTTTCTGGAGATATCGTAGACAGTGACTGGGTGGACGACCGGACGCTGTGGCCTCAGCTTCAGAGAACATGCAAAAACCCTTTCGGAGCTCATCAAAGGGACACGGACACAAAAGTTGGCGGATGGTTTTTTGCGTCGGAACAAAAGTTGAACTGTTGAAAATGACGAATACAACAAGCTGCTTTGAAAAAAAAAGAACGAGAAACATCTTTTTCTTGCGATTTTCTGTTGCACCTTGCCTCCAAGCGGCTGCCGGCAGAAGCTGAAATTTGACGTCATAATACCCACGCGCGCGCGGCCAAGGTCGGCCACAGCCATCGCAGTGTTTACGGGGGTGTCGGCTCCTTGCAGTTTTTGTTTAACCCCTTTCGGCGATCTTCGCACGTGGTCCGTCCGGAACATTATCCCCGTCGGCGCTCCACGCAAGGTGTGCGTCTTACGTGCGCCTTCCCGCGGTCGTCGCTCGGTATTGACGCGTCGGTCGCGGCGGAAGGAAATGCCCAGACATTGCTGTTATAACAGCATCGTCGGTCGTGACACGCCGTTGCACACGTTTCCCAGAGACGAGAAGGTGCGTAAGCTTTGGCTACCTGCCTGTGAGCCATCTCGCACAGCCTGGAGACCTCTAAAAAAGGACTTCATTTGCGCGGACCACTTCCTCAACGATGATTATGTGACCAGCCCGGCTGTGCTGAAAAGCCTCAGCATGCCGCTCAAAAGGCAATGCATAAGCCTGACGCTGTGCCGTCGGTCTTCGCACGAAAACGCAAGGCAGAAATGATCAGCGGCGCGTTGGAAAAAAGGAGGCGAAAAGATGTCGGTACTGTTTTCGTTCGTTTGCAGCCTTCTTGAGCAGTGTGAGGGCGAGGCTGGGCGCGAAGGCAGTAATGTCTTTAAAAATGTTGGCAAAGCATAGTAAAACAATACAAGGCTAGCGAGCGCGACTCACGAGATCAGACGCGCACACAGCTCTGCTTCTCCACAGAAAAGCAGAAAAAAACTGGGCATCCGTCGATCGGCTGGCGATTTGGCGCAGTGGACGTGAGGGTCTCGGAGGTACTGATACCTCCCAGTAGTTGCTCACGCCGGCGGCATAAACTACTATTCGGTCATCCACGCAGTGCTGAAGTACCCCGCAGCTGCCTCACCTGCTCTTGAAAAAGCATGTTTACAGAGGAAATGACAAATAATTCTTGCACAAGTGTCTGGTGCTTCGCGCTACGGTTCGCGAAAACCTCACCGGCACGCGGCCACCTGCTCTTCTTCGTCGCTTTACGCGGAAGGCTCGTGACCTTAAGCGGCAATATTTCTTGCCAAGTTGGAATGGTCCTCGTCTTCAGACGTGTACTCATCGCTGGTAGAGGCACCAGAACTCGAATCCATGCTCGCGATGGCGGCGTCGTCGCGCTTCGAATGACCGTGGCCGGCCGGCTGGCTATCCGACTAGGGTGTCGTGACGTCACGTCTTCCAACTCTCGCGGGTCGGGTGGCGAGGCGCGCGCTCACAAAAACGCCAAAAATAAAGCCATCGGCTCAAAAATGAGCTAAGTGACTCCTTTATTTCTGTGTAATCGCACACTGAGGATTCATTTTCAGCATTTTCGTAAAATTTTCAGATTTCGTGTCCAAACGGTGCGAGCAGCGCATACGGTGCTTGCCCTAAAGGCGGGGCTAAATATGTATTCCAAGCTATCTAAATTTTCCGCTCATTAATTTATTTATTTATTCAAAATACACGTAGCAATGCAGACAACAAGTTAATTAAAATAAGAAATGCATGTTTATGTCGTGACGGAATTTTCCTTTGTTAGATTCAGCTACCAGGATATCGGGAAGGTCGTTCTACAAGGGGGTGACACGTGGAAGAGCACATGAGTTAAAAGCGTCTGTTTTACCATAGATGCGCGTGAAAGAAAGATGATTATGTAACATTCGTGAGGTGAATGGAGAGACTTGCAGAGCTATTGGTGGTGGCCTTGTTCCGTGAACGTACTTGTGAAACAGCTATAAAAGTACTGCACCACGACGTGTGTTCAAAGAAGGAATTGATAAATTGTTTTTAATTTGCGTTATGCTTTCGTTGTAGTTGTAATTTTGCGAGATGAATCGAGCGACTCCATTCTGAACTGATTCTAGCATAGTGGTTAAATAAATGTAATGAGGGGACCATATCGAACAAAGAAATTCAAGTTTAGGGCGAACAAATGTAAGATAAGCTAATTTGCGGACATTATTCGGCGTCTTACGGAGGTTCCGGTGTAAATATCCGAAGGATCGGGAAGCATTTCTGCAGATGTTGTTGATATGTGTAGTTCAGGAAAGGTTTGATGTTACGGCTACGCCTAGATATTTGAAAGAAGTAACTACAGACACAGGATTATTATTAATATAGCATGCAAAGTTGGAAAGGAAACGTTTGCTGGTGAAAGACATTACACTTATATGGATTAAGCGACATTAGCCACGTGCTACACCAACTGCTAATAAGGTCAAGATCACTTTGAATTTTTACGTTCTCATCAGTACTAGCAATGACTCGGTAAATTCTACAATCGTCAGCAAAAATCCGCACATTAAATCAGGATTAGTGTGTTTTGCTCTCCGTTCTTTATTAGGCAAATATTTTGAAGCAGCGGCTTATGTTTCTGACTCAGTAAAGTTCCTCGGTGCGGTCACTGTCTGATTACATTCTGCCTAATCGGTCACGGGTGTGCTCAGTTCAGTTAGATGTGTTCTTGCGGCGCGCAAGGTTTGAAACCTAGCTGTTCTATACATTGTAATACCTTGTAGCAAAAATGTAGTATCGCTAGTAACTCACTTATTCCTGTCGACCGTCACGAAACATTCAGCATTCGTGCGCTATCGGTGTAGTACAGTCATTTATTGTGCGTATATAGTGCGCATATATTCAAGTGTGCGCCAGTTCACTTATTCTTGACACGTTCGCGAAAGAGTGGGCGTAAGTTTTCGTGCCAGCTGGGGTGGATGTGTGTAGATATCGCGCGCGAAACCTACTACGATGAGAGGAAGCAGCACTACTCTCTTTACCATTGTTTAACGAGCGCTACTCACTCTTGTCGACGTACCGTTGCTGAAGCCCTTTCTTTGAAGGTTATAGCGATACAACGCTGGCGGATGCACAAAATTCCGTATCCTCAACGAAAGCCGTACATCTCGAAGTGCCGGAAACACGTACGGACAGTTGTGGCAGCGTTCCGCGAACTCGGCCACAGAGATTCATTACATTCCTTAATATACCAGTCACTTTTTGAAACCAGCTGCTGCACACGTCTTCAATCCACATGATTCAATCCAGCATGGTTGGAGCGCAGTGCGTGAGAGAAAACTCAGTTGCATTTTCGACAGCTGATAGCACAGAAACAAGGCAGAACCGGTAATGGTTTCGTATTCGTGCGCGGTCGCTGCGGCGACGTACGCCGCGCCGCCGAAATCGCCGCCTCGTTTCTCTCGAACAAACTGCTCCGCCAAAAGGGTAAATTAAAGGGACACTACGCTCATCGTGTCTGCATGGTTTCCTCCTCGTCCACGCTGGGGCGAGAGAGAGCTGCCCCACGCTTGTCCGTTCCTACGGCATGCAAGCTACTTAGTTGGAGGGGCAGCCTGTTAGGGTTGTCGAGGAGTTTTTAGGGGCTACTGGTCTCTCGTTTTCGACGAGGACTATCGAGGTTTCCTCTCAGGAACACATCTCAAGATCACTCTGCCGCGTCGAAGTGTCGGATGCTCATAATTGCTGCTCGGAATCAGTGTATGCGCTCAAAGTCACTGAGTATGTATCAATGTGTACATACGTGCCTCTCTTCAACGAAGCTCTGTCTCGCCGACATGGCTCACTGTAGATGCAGGCAGGGGCTCCGGAAGTATATCTTATGCGCGGGGGCGACCTCTGGGGCCTCATGTCGCATGAAGTAGTTCACCTCACACACACACACATATATATATATATATATATATATATATACTATATTTAACTGCTTTTTATGAAAGAATACTGTATTATTAAAACACAAAATCCGTGATTTATTTCATGTGCGGTTAATTCTGGCGTCCGGCAATGTTTGCAAAATCCGCGGATTGTGGTTTAATTTACATATGATATATCTAAGGAATTTCTACGTTCTTCAAATGATAACTGTCACATCATTTGGATTTTGAGGAGGCCAGAACTGAGCATGCAGGTGCGATATTCGCAGGGTCTGCTGAGTTATCCAAATACACGCCTCCTCCTTTAGTAAAGCGCATATTAGGAAAATCAAATCAGGCATACCATATACACATATCAGCCATATTAAAACGAGGCACAAAATTTGAACCCCGCACTTTTCCTTCAACATCGGGTTATACACAATAATTTTTTATATATACGCGTATACTGGACTGTGCGCGATCATGTCAAATGAAACGTGGCCAATTTCACTAGGAATTTCACAACCAATCTTCACTATATGGTCATTCCGTGTGGTCAACGCGGTTTGGGCTGCACCAGAACAAAACACACCTTTCAAGCTTCACGAGTGATAGGTTAATGATTTAAATCGTGCTTTTCTAAAAACACGCTTACACCGACATTTGTTATCTTCTTGCTTTTCATGGGCTTGGATAGGGCCCATGAACAGCTTTGAATGTGGGGGCATGCCCTCACTGGTTTACAACCTGCGGAGGCGACAATGTGTCGTTATGTTGATTCAGCGCTAAACGCATTGCCGTCGACAGTCATCGTGAGACAGGTTCCGCCAATATTTTTATTAATTACTAACTGTACAATCGGAGTTCGGAAATTTTCCCCGTCCCTTGCCGACTGCCTCCGTCGAAAGGCGTCACAGTGCGCGTTTTGTCACTGTTAATATTAATTGGACTGAAATCACGGCATTTAGTCTTCCTGTAGTGGTTCCCAACTTAAGGAACTGTGCGCTTATTTGTAATCACTTGAACGCACCGCATCTTGTGCTGTCTGCTGCAACACTTCGACAGGAAAGGTTAAATGCCTCCTGTGAAAACGCGTGCCAGTTGCCTCCGCCGGCCGATGAGTGCCATCTGAACGAGGCTGCACCACGTCGCGAGTACTTTTGGTGACGCATGATATCGCAAACAGAATTATAGACCGTGAAGGGATGTTGACACTATATCATTATTTCACACATGCAGTTGTAAAATAAACAATTTGGTAGCACGACATGGGCAACTCTGCCACACCAACTTTAATGAGCAGGTGATAAGTTGGCCTGCCTAAGATCCACTGTTTAACACCCTCTTGATGCCAAATGTTTTGCTCTGCAGTTAATGTTGGTTTTTATAAATTAAATTTATGCGCAATTCATACAAGCTGATATATAGTTTATCTCGACGCAGGAGACGTACTTCTTATATGCGAACCTATAAAAGACATCTTAAAATAATTAAGAATCCTTCAAATCGCATTTTTTTTAATTCTTCATTGGCAATTAAAGCTGGCACACGCAGACGTAGGCGTTCCGGGGGCGCAACTGCTAGTGAATACAGCGGGGCGTGGCACGGCTCGCCATAGCGGGTCCCGTGACTTCCGCGTCATCACATGGCACATGCACCTTGACGTCGAAGGCACATGTGCCCACAAAATAACTCGGAACGCCGGACCTGCGGCCTTTCGTCGGTGGAGCACGCCGGTGAAAAACAAAAGCCAGGGTCTGCGCATGTGCGGTCTACCTAGCCAGCTCACCTCGCTCCCCAGAGCATCTAAATAGCCTTGCTCCAAAAGAATAGCGTTGGCTGCCTTTTAGCGTTGTCACAGAGGGGCTGGGTGGATGCGGTCACTAAAAAAAAAAAATAGCGTAGCTTGCACGGGAGGCGCAATGCTAAAGAGACAGCGGAGCTGATGGGCACCTAGCTAGTTCTGGCTTTTGGGCTACGCTAAGCACTACCAAGTCATCCCCATCATTTCCGGAATTTATCACGAAGCACGGCCTCTTCTTCGGTAGTACGAACTATCTTTGCGAGTCCCATGACTTCTACTGACCGAGCAAGGTAAATATACCTGGTAGCTAAGCTTCCATAGTAGCACATACGTTCAAGACATGGCGGTTCATCGGCGGTTCATGAGGATTAGTGCCATCTGTGTGAGGAAGGAACACTTCGGCGGAAGAAAAAAAATGATGCGACGTCATATCCGTTGAAGACAGAAATGACGTCATTTTGTTCTCAAAGGCGCGAAAATTGTTTTCGGGGGATTGCGATTATATCTGTATATTCAAATGCCAAGCCATTGGACTTGATGGTCGTTCTGAGCTTTCAGCGCGGAAAGCGATGCAAGAAAAGGTCAGCCATACGGGTGTCGAAATCGCACCGCTGCACAGAACATACTTTCTTTGGAGGCCGTCGAACGCTTTGCGCATAGAGTGCTCGGCCTTTCGTCAGACGCCAAGCCCGTCGACCAGCGCTGTCACACGAAAACAACTGAACTAAACAAGTATCTGCCGGTTGCAACTCCCTACTTTTGACTGAACAGGTTAAGAAACAATATAACTACCCGCGTCACCAAATTCAGGCCAACGTCGACGAGCAAAACAACACATGTCAGGGGGGCGCATTGTAACAAGTGAACTTTGCGAGCGCGCCTTTCTGCACACTCCAAGAGGTGCATTGTCTTGCAAGTGATAGCGGCGTCCACGCCCGCGGCTATCGATGGGCGCTCTTGCGGTGGGCGCTGAAAAAGAGTATTTATTGATAATGATCAAGTAAAATAGAGTTGTCTCTTTATTTCTCACATTGCGTATATAAAATTGATTAGAAATTTTACTTTCGTTGAATGAATCTGTGTCTCGCTTTAATTAAAAACGTTTTTTTTTTCCTTTTACAATGTTTGTTCCGTCCAAACATAGTCGCGCTTCAGTCGCTGCTGCCATAACACCACCCTTGCTGGTGTCGGTGACAATCCGTTCTGAACCGCTTTTTGCCGGAAGCTTCGCGACCTACTTGAATCGACCTTGGATCCAGCGCCGCCGCGCACAAGCTTAGACAGCTGTTGCCTCAAGGTCAGCGCATGCGCTGATCCAATCGTTATCCCGGGGCATGCGTATAGACCTTTTCACAAACCGACGTTTGAGCAGCGCCATTTGCCGACGCGGGCGACGTCTAGCGTCAGAACATGTTATGCCACCATTTTGGACTGTGTGCCTTGCGAGAGCAGGCCGGCCGCACTTCTGTTGTGTGATCTTCGCCGCGCATTATTTCGATTGTTTTCTTCCGTTTAGCTTGTCTTGTGCGGCTTCACTTGTTACATGTTTCACGTGCTCGCGTGAGCGCTCAGTGTGGTGTGCCATGGCAACAGCAAGCCCAGCCAGTGGATGTGGTGTTTCGTCGTCGGTAGTGGCGGCAGCCGCGTCTGCTTCGTCGAGACCTGGCGTGCTAATCAGCGGTATATTTCATTGTTATTTCTGGACACATGTGACCGTATCGTCGATTGAATCTGATCACCATTAGGTTTCGCGGTTGAGGGTTGCCTCATTTAGCGAAAGCAGGCGCGTACGTAGCTGTCGAGCAATGCTTAGAACCAGGCGCCGGCGGCCTGACGACGCGTGTCAGTGGTTGGCAGATTTGCGGTGGTTACTCCATACGCTTCCGACGCAACTGAACAGCTCAATCATGCAAAATTTATTGGATCTGGTGCGGTGCAGTCTGCTTATAACCAAATGTCAAAACATAAGCGTGGCGATCGAGCAGCGCGGTACCTGCAGCGAACCGACGCGCGACAGTGATCACAGATGCCAGCGCAACTGATACAGCCCAGGTGCTAGATTTTTATTTTTAGTATTTAGTAGTTATTTATTTATACATACTGTCAATCCCAATAGGGATTATAACAGGACTTGTTATAAAGAGATATTTGTTTACCTATTTTTTACGTTTGTTTACCTGGAATGGCTTTTCTTTCGAATGTCTAAATTTGGAACAAGCTTCGCTCACGGTGAACCTTAACGTAGATCGTGCGCGAAGTTTGTATTGAAGATACGGCGTACGGAAGGAATTGTTCATGTGCGCTATCTCTGAACCGAAATAAGCCAATAATATTGCAGCGTTAGGGCCATCTCTGCTCTTTCTCTAGTTTCTGTGCAATGTTCATGATAAAGTAATGTCGAGTCTCAACAATTGTCGAATAAATACATATGCATATCAGTGTAAACCACTACTGACCGTGAGTGAAAAGCGCTTAGTGGTCAGCGAAGCGGTCACTGCACGCACGTAAGTATTTCACTTGATCGACTGTGCGAATAATTTATTTTTTTCGTTACTGTTATTCTTGCAAGCATGATGCTATTGTCCGCGCGTACCCATGCGAATACCATTTTTTACGTTCTAACTTGCGCGGGCTCATTTAGCGCATTTCTACGCCATGCACAGTTAGCGCATTACGGTTCCCGAACTCTAGCACTGGTGCTAGGCCGCGCTGATGAGGTTGACACGTTCGTTTTTGCATTCTCTTGCTGCCCAAGCACATAGACAACGCTCAAAGATGGGTGAGCTCGATGCAGCACCACACTGTTGAAGTTATTAACTTTATGGGCAGGGCCGCGCAGGGTGCGTGTGAACGCAGACACAATGTTTTGGTAGACACAGGGTCTGCATACATCTTCCATAGGACACGATTTTTCCAGATAGTTGCGAAGTGTATTTACCGACTAGTTCTCTCGCAGAGTGCTTCAATTTGTCTTATACCGGTGTCACACGGCCACTTTTGATAGCGATCGAGAACGATCTGGATCGGAATGTTCGACCGCGATTGGCTCCCTTCCGCAGATTGAGCAAAGAAGCCAATCGTGACCAAGAAATTTGACCCAGATCGGCCTCGATCACGATCAAAAGTGCGCCGCGTGGCCCCCGTATTAGGCACTGGAATGAAGTCGTGTTTGAAAGAATAACAAATGTAGCCTCTGCCACTACATACGAGAAAATATTGCATCGAAGAGCTGACAATTCTCGCAACCTATTGGGAAATGTGCCGAAAAAGGTTTACCAAAATGCTTTATTTTACTGATGTGTGCATTGGTTCACATTAGACTGGAATGCCAAGTCCTCAGGTGATGCAGGAAACCGGCGAAACGTGATGAACATATCACATCGGCAGTGGTCTCGCGGAGTGCTGTGTTGTGGACACACTTAGTCCCCAAAATCGTTATTTTCGGCTGGTTGTTTGTGCACTCATAAACTGCACAGTGCTGGCCTGTAGCCTTTTGATGAGCATATATGTCATTATTTACGAGCGTAACTCATTCGTGACAAAAATAAACGGAAACATCGAAGGAAAGCTACCACTCCGCAATGCAAGCGCAAAGCAAGCTCACAGTCCAGACCGAACAGGCAACACTGACACATACTCTCCACGCCAGACCGTCGGAAGCGCCCTCGTGAAAACGTCTATAGTCTCGGCGCGGCGGCGGAAAACGGTTGTGCGCAGTGTCTCCGAGCTGCTGCCGACGCGGTCCGCGTTTCCCCGGCGCGAACGCGGGAAACGGGGAAACTCGCGCACCCTGTGTGTGTGTGTGTTCTCTCTCCGTCCGTCGTCGTTATCGCGCCCTCACTTCAGATCATGCTTAACCAACACGCCCAACTATCCATCCTAGCGTCGGCAGCAGCTCTGCGCGTCGCTTCGTTGGTGCTTCTGCAATTTCTTTCCCTTTCTATGTCGCTCACATTTTTTTCTTTCTCTCTCCCGAGCATTGCCCGCGCCGCGCGCATGCTCTCCTTCTCTCTCCTTAACGTTCCATGTCAAGGCAGCATGTGCACGGCACGGAGAGGAGGCGAGGCACAAGCCGCTCCGCGAGGTGGTTGCTAGGCAACGCAGCGATGTCATAGCTCGGCGAGGTTTTGCGGCCGCAGGCGGCACTTTCTACTGTTAGCTAGAATAGCTTCGCTCGCTGTGTGCACGCGATGGAGCATAAGCGCTCGTGGGTGCGCGTTAATGGGCATCAGCGCCCTTTAAAGCGAAAGGCTTAACTGGCTCATTAGTCGCGGAATGGGACCATCTTCGATAAGTCTTGCGATAGCAAAAATTAAAAGCGGCGTACTACACGTCTACCGTTCGATAAAACATGTAAAAGGGAATTAGGCACAAAGTAGCTATAAATAATTAAGAGTAATTAGGAGTAGCCCCATAGACTAATTAAAAGTAATTAGGGTAATTAAGAAGACCAACGCACGGACATCATACGACACTTTTATAAAGCGTGCTAAAGTGAATTACTAATTAACTACGAATAATTACGACTAAACAAAGTAATTAGGGGTTTTAGGCAGTAATAGACACTACTTAACATCAATTCGAGACTCTATAATAAGACTGGTCACGCCAAAATAAGACTAATCAAGAGTTCGAAGAGCAGTACATACTAATAAGGATCAATTAAGGACTCCGGAACAGCAAGTAAGAAAACAATTAAACCGAATTTCGCCCAATTAATAGTTATTTTATTATTTACCAACATAAGAAAACAATAGCAAATGAAATGAGGTCAACGCATTTAAGCTTTCGGCGTCAAGGTCGTCTGAGCAATCTATATGGGACTCCACTGAATATTTCTTTTTTTTTTTTCAAGCGCATTTTACTCACACAGCTGAACACCCCCTTGATTAGGAACGTATCACCACACTGAACGAAAAATTGAATGTTTGCGCCAACGAACGCAGACACGCGATCAAATGTACTCCTTACTCCCTACTAAAGCTGCAGCGAAGCGGCCAGATTTCGGAAATAAATAGCGCACTATGCGATGTTCATTGTGAATGCGAAGCATTGAAGAGACCTTTATTATAGTGCGGCATGCATAAAATTAATTCTTGTGCGTGATATTGGCGGGTTGGAATACGCCGTCTGGTGTCATTTTAAAAACTTCTATTACTGCACGCAGTCGTCCTTGTTAAAGAAGCCATCGTGTAACCGTCAATCTTCTGATTTTATTCCCAAGCAGTAAATGCGGCTCGGAATATAATTGCACAAGGACTAACATACACCGCGCAACACGATAATCTGCTTGAAAAGTGTGCTACAGTGCTATTATAGGCGAGCCGCCAGTGGCGCTCGCCCACATGAAAGATAAGCTACGAATTCACATTTTCTCTAGGCAAATTAATTAACCCATATAAGCAAGACATTAGGTATAATTAAAAGTTGAGCATGGTGAACTCATTGGCGACCACTCAATTATAAACGCTCATGGATTCCATTCACGCAAGCTATCCAGAAAGCATCACTGTCTCTTGGAATGGATGCAGATTCCGACGAGAATACGCCACAAGAATTACGCGTACGTTTAGAGATCACGCGGCATAGCGCGCGAGCGCGCTGTAGCCTACAGGCCCCGATGGCATGGCGGCATGGGGGTGCTCTTGTACAAATAAACGAATATAATTCGTTGGCATCGGCGTCAGATATGTTTTTTTAGGAGTTGCCCCGGCCAGGTTCCAATGCTACAGGGCTCCACAGCTTTTGTCGCTCTATAGTAGAGCGACACCTCGTTTTCCAGCTGGCGTGCAGGCCGAAAACCTGCACATATTCAAATGCCACTGACTGCTTCGGTGGTTGTCATCATACAATGGTTCCTGAGCAGGTTGTTCTGACCGACCATCGCGCCACATAGCAAACGAAGAGCCATTCACTCACCGTCATACACGTTGCCCATGCCACGACCTATTAATCTCATGGCGCACTCGCGTGCGTTCGTCTTGTAGTAGCCGGGATGATCGTGGTCCCACAATGCCCTAAAGTTCCGGTAGAGACCGATCAGCCGCCTTTCTTTTTCACTGGTCCAGGAGTTCTTGCGCCTCTTATTGTCCTGACTCGCCTTGGTCACTGCTTCCATGGTGTGCTCATCAGAGCTGTGTAGAGCACCAGCTCGCGTGGGCGAAATAAAACGCTGTGGCATCGCGAACTGCAAGACGCGTCTCGTGGACTCTGCAGTTACGGTGCCTATACGCGCGGACAACATTCTGTGGCAATGAAGCTGCACAGACAAAGCGATCACAAGTGAGCGCGCTTCTGAAAAGAGTCCTGTGTTTAACTCGACATTAGTTTAGGGTGGGGAAGAGAAAACATAAACACCTTATTAGAAACAGTTAAATAATACAGAACACACCACTGAGTGTAAAAGATTGCTTATTTTGCTGTTTTTCCCTTCGGCGTCTCAGCAAGCGCGAAGCTGCGTCGATTCAGCGTCTGTTCCGAGCACCCAAAAGCACTGTCAAACGCCGCCGGACTACTTGGCGCAGTAACACATGTGCAGCAGCCACGCGCCCGTAGCTTTCCCTGCATTGCCACAGAAATTTGTCCGCGCATATAGAATATACTTACTATAGTGCGCCGACCGCCGAGCGTTTCCAATGGGAGACGCGGGCACCGCCAGAGATGCCTTCCGCCGGTGCCAACCAGACGCCGACACTCTTTGGGACCGTGCTTCGAACCATGCTAACCGAGCGACGCCGCGATTGAGACCGGCGCGTTGCACGCGCGTCGCTTGCGCTTCGGATGCGCGTTCGTCGTTCGTAAACGCAGTCGGTTGCGGTGAGTTGTTGCTTTCGAGCAAGTAGCGTATGGTGCCTCCGCATGCCGCTGTTGGGTTTCTTTTCTGTGCGCACGGTTCGGCACTTGTGTCTTTTCACGGACGGAACCGCGATGTCGTCGCAGAAAACGAGGCGTAAGGACAGCACCTGTTTTGTCCCATATTGTACGAGTGGATGCCGCTCAAACAACCAGCGCGTCACATTATTCAGCGCGCTTGCTGACCCAGAACGTTTAGCCGAGTGGGAGAAGAATATAAAGAGGGCATATCGACTCCGGCGGCTGTCGTTTGTGAGAGACACTTTAATAATTGCTACATTGAGCGCTCGTTCAAAATTACAGTCGGCGCCGTGTCGCCCGTGAAGTTTTGTTTAATTACCGTCAGTCGCAAAAAGTGCCGTTATGTGATTAAATGGATCATTAGTAAACTTATGGTAATCAGCTACAAATTGGTGTGAATTTAGCATTTGTGGACATGCGTCACATAGATTAGTTTGAAAAAAAGGTTACACTTCTCACTCGGAAACATGCATTTATTTATTGGTATTTTTCGAACAAACACCCGGTATCGTGTAGCGTATTAATGGTAACTGTGCGCACGATATCATTATGTAAGGGCAACGAACTCGTATTCTTTCGATTACGCTTTCCACTTCAACCAACGCAGCGCGAAACGGGCTGGGACATCCACGTCTCTCGCGCGCGTTAGCTAGAGACGCCCTTGGTGGCCGCCGGCGGAAGGTACTCTCCGTGCCACCGGGACGCCCGCATTTGGCACGCGAGTAAGTATATTCTAGGCACTGTTCATGATGATGATGAAGCCTCAATAATGGCACAAACCGTCTGTGAGGGATAGGCCTCGAACCGGGTGGTTTTTAATATGACTGAAAATTAAAATAAATTTGTTAATAAACAATAATTAGTATTAAAGGAGAAAAATAAATTATTGAAGATGAGAAACTAAGCGATAATAATAGAAAAAAGTAGCCTATACTAGGTAGTCAGCCTTGCCTAGACAGGAACAATAATAGGAACTTAATATAAAATAAATGCAGAAAAGGATAGACGTAAAATTGTGAAAGTTAAATTTTGAATAATAATATTTTTAATACTATAACTTTAAACTTGTGTTTTTTATTTTAGAATTTTCTAAAGGTATATTTATTGAAGGAAAAATAAATCAATCATGGCAAATGGGCAAATATTATTAACGCAATCTTTTTTATGTCGCAGAGGAAAGTATAAGTGGCTCGGCAAACTGTGGCTATATTCTAATACCGTTGCTCCAAGTGAGAGTATAAGAGAACTGCATAAAGGCAGTCCTAGATTTCGAAGTGGAATTTCCAAACATCGTTTTCGCTGATTAGAAAACCGCCGACACGATTATAAAAGGTGACCGATGAATTGCGGCTCACTGCAGAGTTACCATAAAGGGGATTGCCGCCAAAACACATCTGTGCAAGTAAAAATTATAGGGACCGTGGAACAATTTTGTACAAACGTACTGAGTCGTTAGGGTAGATCCTTGTGATCATTAATTGAGGCGTCTGAGTGCTCCGCATAAAGCGTGTAATTTATAACACGGATTTAAAAAGGCACATCGCTATCGATCGCACCACACTAATCGGCTGAGTTTTCAGCCGCCCCTGACCAGGTGATGAGATTTCACCATATGACATCACTAGGTCGAGCTATCCGATTGGCCGTCTAGGGCACGTAATCGATAATTTTCCGGACATTATGGTGGACAAATGCTCGAAATAGTTTAAATGTTCGTTAATTTGTTTCTATAAAAAGAAAGTAGGAGAAAGAGAATGCACAAGGACTATGTATCAATACACTGGGCTTCTTCGATTTTCCACTTCTGGCTAACCGCGGGCAGCTAGAGCCAGCCAGGGCGATTTTGGTCGGGCCGCTCTCTCGAAGTTCTCTGGTTAGCAGATGACAAAAAGGGGCGATGAGCGCTCGCCGCCATCTTTGTGGGGACTTGATAGATTGCGACGCGGGCGCTTGAGGGCTTTTACCTCGCTCAGCCAACTGGCTTGCGCGTCTAGAGCTAGCGCGCGCCGCCCCGGCTGGCATGGTTTTGTCTCAGAAAGCGCTTGCGTAGTTGTCGGAGCGATTCCCGACGTCGGCACGGTGCGTGGATCGCTGCTTGTATGACTTCTAGCGTTATCTTACTAGGGTTCTAACGCACCGTTGGGCCTTGCGAGGCGGTGCCATACGAGCGGCGGCGAACCATTCGAAACATTTGTGTCCCGTGAATGCTTCTCCCCGGCCGTGAACAGCACGCTGCGCTCCCGATCATGCTTGCATGGTATCTTCATCGTGTTCCGCGCAAGTTATCCAAATTGTAGACGCTCATTCCCGCACATAGCGGTGCCTTTTCGGTTCATGCAATTTTCTGATGGTATCCGTTTTCGCATTGCTCACGTATATGCGGCGAAATGTCATTTTCCTGCAGTTAGCGTATAGGCATCGCAGCTAGCCCGTGTTCGGTCCGTCTCTCCATCGTATGCTTGAGTGGCAGCTCGAAACCGTTGCGTTCTAACTATATATAGGCCGGCCGTTGATGTTACGGGAATGCACTTGTTGAGATGAGTAATGACCACACGTACATTAGCTTTATTGATGTTCTCATGATCAATCAATACCATTTTTTGTGTGAAGCTTTTCGCTTCACACGAAGCGAACCAAGGTAGCTGTGGAATCGTTGTAGATATTTGCCAATATATTCACGAATGCCTCCTGTATTCCTTGATTACGCAATGCCTCTATGACTGCTGGTATCTCTACTGAATCAAATGCCTTTTCATAACCTATGAAAGCCATATAGAGAGGTTCCTTGTACTCCGCAGATTTCTCAATTACCTAATTGATGACATGGATATTGATCCATCGTAGAATATCCCTTCCTGAAGCCAGCCTGCTCACTTGGTTGACTGATGTCAAGTGTTGCCCTGATTCAATTGGAAATGATCTTGGTGAATATTTTATAAAATACTGAAAGTTAGCTAATGGGTCTATAATTCTTCAATTCTGTAACGTCTCCCTTCTTGTGGATTAGTGTAATGTTGGCATTTTCCCAGTTCTCTGGTACACTTGAAGTCGGGAGGCATTGCGTATTAAGGGCCGCAACCTTTTCAAGCACGACGTCTCCTCCACCTTTGATTAAATCGACTGTTATTCCGTCTTCTCCAGCAGCTTTTCCCCGGGTCATGTCTTGCAAAGAACTTCAAACTTCATCGCCAGTTACAGAAGGAGCCTCTGTATCCTGTTCATCACTACTTCGAATGAAGGTAGCGTTGCTGCTCTGGGTACTGTAAAGGTCGGTATAGAATTATTCCACTGCTTTTGCTATATCATCGAAATTGCTGATGATATTACCCCACTTATCATTCAGTGCATACACCTTGCCTTGTCCTATGCCAAGTTTTCTTCTGACTGATTTCATGCTGCATCCATTTTTTACTGCGCCCTCGATCTTTCCCCCGTTATAATTTGGAACATCCCTTATTGATCAGTTTTGACAATTGAGCGAGTTCTATCTGGCCTCTAGAGTTGGGCATTTTTTAAGCGAAGCTTTACATGGCTAAGCGAAATCGCCTTTGTACAGAAAACTATCATCATCATCATTGGCTCGAGCGTCGTCTTCTTCCGCAGTTGGCTCGTTGACGCCCCTTGGTTTGCGCCGTTGGATGCCGTGGCGAGCACACGCTCGTGCTCGGCACGCGCAAATCGCGACCGTAGACCGACCGGCGTGTGCAGCAATTTCGGCTACATGGGCGTGGTGGTTTGGCTACATGTTTGTTGCCATTTCCCGCCAGTTGTACCTCAGCACCGGTGTCAAAAACGGATGACTGATAGGTTATGACATCAATACCCGCATTGGATATGCGGATATGAGCCAGGGACAAGAAAAAAGGAAGAAAAGAGAGAAAGAAATCACGTGTGGCTGATACCCGCGTTGGATATGTGTGTATGAGCCGCCGATCGAGAGCAGGAGCGGGAGAGATCTCACAGGATCCTGACGCTTCCGTGCAGTGTGCCCCGGCTATTACCGCTGTGGCTCATACGCTAGTCTATGACGATGACTTGGCGCAGCACACGCGCTACTTGGCCATCGCTCTGGGCGAAAACAAGGCGCCGGTGTCGAACATGTATCTTTGACGAATATGCCGAGGACGCATCAATAATGATAATATATAAATTCACTATAGCAATATTAACTATAGCAGACCACACCATAGTCACAGCTTCGGTGACTTCCATCTTCACAGTAGTGGAAGGGCGGCTCTGAATTGTTTTGTTTGCTTAAAGCTCGGGTGCTTCTGTGTAAATACATGTAAAAGGAGAAGTCGTGAGCCCAGCAACCACTTTACCAGATTTTACGAGGTTTGTTGCATTAAGATTGGCAAAAATCGCACTTTCAGAAAATTAAATTATCATGTTTGCAACTCGGTAACTCCGCAATAAAAATTATATCACAATTCTGTACATTGCATCTAATAGTACATCCAAAGCGGAGAAAATTGATATATTACACAAGAATTTCAAAAATTTTCTAATATAGAAATACCGCTTTTGCAGAATCCTTATACACAGCGTAACGAATTCACGTAAGCTATAAGTTGACATATCGAATTTGTCCGCTTTGAATGATCTAATGGGTGCCGTTTACAAAACGTCGATAGCTGTTATTGATGCAGAGCTAATAATTTGTAAACTTCGGGCTTCTATTTTTTTTTTCGAACTTTCGAATCTTTGAAAATTCTTCTTGAGAAATTCAGGCTTTAAGTGAAAATGCCGCGTGCAACAGTCACTACAATTCAACTTTCTCTCTCAAATGAAACTAATTGCATTAAAATCGGTCCAGGGGTTATCTCAGAAAAGCGTTTGAGCGTTTTTCATCTATTACAGGGCGCATCGGAGTTGGGCCCGAGCTAATACTTCCTCTTAAGATTAGCCTGGTCTAGGGGCTGGTACTTGCTGCTTGTTTTCAAGCGACGTACTGCTAGTGAAGCAAGCAACATAGGCAACGGGACCACAACTATCAACGAAGAGCGGGGACAGAACGGCTTTTCCGTGCTCCCAACTGTCGGAGGAAATGTGAAGCTGGGCGTTTACATAGTTATGTCTGCTAATCACTGTTGCTTCGTTACCTTGCCGTGGTGCAGTTCCCAGGAGCGAGGACAATGTTGGAGAAGGACCGCCGCCAAAAGCTAAGACCACCACGGCACGTCTATGTCAATCGGCGCCCGGCAACGTGTGTTCTGATCCTTCTGCAGGACAGTGGCGGCGAACCCTTGTCCATCGCGATAGACATCAACACCGGCGGAGACGCTGTCAGGAACGCGCTGCGCGTTGTTACGGACGCGCTGCGGGCCTCAGCCGCAAAGGCTTCCCCGGTGACGCTTCGCCGCCGAGCTGCGGTCGTGTCGGAACGCTGTAGCCCCCGTGCAGTAGAGCTCTCTGCCTCGCTGGCTTGCAGCTCTGCGCGCCCGGACACGCAGAGCAGCAACCTCCTCCGGTGGTGGGTGTAAAAGGCCTGGCGTTCGGCGCCGCTTCGTCGTCATGCGTCGCCCTCGTTAAGAAGTAAAGGCATTATTATTTGGCTACCTCTTGCCTCGTCCCTGTCGGGATCTCCTCCAGCCCGTGCCTTTGGCCTGCGTGTCACGAGAGCCTGGTACCTCTCGTAACACAACCGAAGTGAGCCGACTAAAACCTGACGCTTGCCTATGGCGTGAGGGCCTATTTCCCATCATCCCATTACTCTAAATTTTTGTATGACTCTAGGCTTCAAGATTGCCACGTGACGCTCCCTCCTAGTTTGTTTATTTCCCCCTACCTCCGTGGTCAAACCTATGCAGCGGATCCGTGTGACGCGGGGCGCGCGCTCTTGTCGTCTGTTCGCGCGCGTCTGCTTGATGCCAGGGCGCCGCCCTTGCATTGGCTCGAGTACGCTACAGCTGAACGCGATGCCTGTCGCTAAACGATACGGCAGCTATTAGCAACGTGCTCTCGCTAAGCTGGCCGGAGCGCCATGAGACAGGGAAAAAAGTAGGTTATCCTATATATAAATTTGAGAGAAAAACAATTCGTCCGCCCTTGCACTCCGTGAAGATGGTTAACTAGCGAAGCTGCAACGTGCGAGCCCGGTGTTAATTACTATGTTCAACCCGAGGGTTCATTAAAGTATTTCTCAATTATGACGTTACACACACGTTCGGCTGCGACGGAGAGAACGACGTCACCGGTGGTGTGCCCGCAGTCCGCCGTTGTCGCTTGCGTTCGAGATCTCGAGTTTGCTCGGCGGCGCGGTTAGCAGCATTCGACCACCACTGCCGCTTACGATTCTTCGAAATTAAATTGCTTCAAAACTAAATGTGTCCGTCACGTAAGACAACGAATGGTTCATACCACCTTAAGCAATGGCTCATACCCCCGTAAACGCGGCCTCTCGATTAGGGCGACAGAAGAGAAGTGAAATGCTATACGCTGGAACGACGAGCGGCAAAGGAGCCAGCTGTGGAAGAAGACGACGACGCTCGAGCCAATGCTGAGGATGATAGTCGTCTGTACACTGGCGATTTCGCCTAGCCATGTAGAGCTTCGCTTTAAAAATATTTGTACTGAAAGGACCTTCATTCCTTGAGCGCAAACCTTTTTCGGCGGCGTCCGAGAACCTAGCGCAAGCGGCTAGTAGCAGACGACGCCGGGCGCCGTCGGAGAGCGCGGGCAGAGCTTTTTTTCGATTGTCGATTGCGCATGCGCGGCTTTGAATGGGCGGGCGATTTGAACTGAGTTGCGATTGCGCCCTCCTCTGTGAGATTTGCCGTGCAGCTCTCTCGCTTCAGCCATCTTTTTCTGGCTCGCGCGCCCGTGCGCAGGCAGTACCGCACAACACTTGGCACAACTTCGCAGCGGAGACGCCGCCTGCTATAGTTGTACGGCTCGAGCGCGTCAAATCGGAAGCTCTTCAGTTGCATTTGCTGCGCTGGCCGTTTAGACGTCTACAATATCTGTACACGAGTAATTTACACGAGTACTTGAGCACTTTTGTGCTTCAATTCATAAAACGACGTTTTGTTAACAAAGTAACCGGAACGCCAGTGCGTTGACCCGCGAAGTTCGGGAATTATTATCTCGAAACTGGCCTCATTCTGAGAATTCGTTCCAAGTGGATGCACATAGCGAACTTCACGGCTAGAATATGTAAGTGGCAATATGGGCCATACGGTAATTATTTAAATACTCAATTAGTCAGTTTCCTAATTAGTCGATTATGCATTTCAATTTTTTTGAGCAAGCAATGCCCGCCTGTTCGAGTAGACCAGCTCATGAACTATATAATTGTGCTATCTGCCACAGGAACGCTTAAAAATTTTTGAAAGTGTTCGATGAAGCACCCTGAAACACCTGCATACGAGGCCTGTTAGAAAAATATCGGACCTTATTTATCTTTATCGGGGGGGGGGGGGGGGGGACACCTGATGGATATGAAGAAGCGCGTTTGCATAATCCGACCTTGAACATTGCGCGAATTTTTTCCCGCCTGCCGATGGCGTTAGTCGCTGGGACGCAGCGTTTGAGTGAGGTAGTGAGTAGTGCTCTCGTTGGTAATTGGCGCATTCATCACGTCAATGCTCCTGCCCATTCCTCGCACCTGATTCAGACTTTTTTGGCGAAAAGGCAGACTCCTGTAGTTCAACAGGCTCCTTACTCTCCTGAAATGGCCCCTGCGACTTCTGGCTGTTTCCCAAAATCAAGAGGCCATTGAAAGAGGCGCAATTTCATACAAGAGAGGACATTACGGCTGCAAAGAGGCCTTCTCTGAATAAATGACCTACGTGTCTTTTGTATTCCCAGGTTGATCAGACGAGCTTTCAGGCTGCGCCCACCTCGAGTACGACTTTAAGACATGAAACAACCGTGGACTACTCAAAATGAAAAGTGGTAAACATGTTTTGTGTAAGCAGTTTGTTTGTTTCTTCACTTTTAGTGTCAGGTTAGACGTTTTGGGCTCTATAGAGATTGTTGCGATAGGCCTGTTCAGCTTTGTTCAGCTTGCTTATTTTAGAAGCTCACCGATGTTCCGAAAGAGATGTTTGCGCGCGCATAAAATCTTTAAACTTTGTTTGATCGATGGGTCGTTCCTTTTAAGCAGATGCTCTTGCCTGTTGTGTGAGGTATGCTTGCAACGTCAAGTCTAGGTTGTTTGTTAGACGCCTGTAGTGGTGCGCTTTAGGATTGGTTCACTTTTCGGAACTATTGGCGAGATTTTTTTTTAAGTAAGACGCATTATTTGGAGGAGCCGTTGTTTAAACTGCACAATTTTAGAAAGTATTAATACCGTTCCTTTAAGTCGTGTCTTGCTCGGACACAGACAGCTAATGCGTTGGTGCGTGTCTCGCACGTGTATGCATAAGACAACAGCGTCTTGAGTAGCGCTTAGAACGTGCGTGAAAGTATTTAGAAAGAAGCTCAAATTGTTGTGTAGTTTCGAGCGCGAAATTTGCAAGATTTTCTTGGTTATCGCTTTAGCGCGGGTCATTTGTGGACCAGAGAAAGAAAATGTTAGTGCGTGAATCGCATGGAAGTGAAAAATTTGAGAGGCCGAATTCGGAATATGTCGATCGTTTTGAGAAGGAAGCTTTGACTTCACGGTCTGTGCTTGACTCGCCAGACTTTCGCAGAGAATTAATTATCCGTGTGACACCGGCAACCGTGGTGTAGGTGCCGCTCTTGCCCAGCTTAACGAAAGCGGTGAAGACCATCCCGTGCTGTACTTCAGTCGAAAATTTGCACCGTGAGATGGGCATTTCAAACGCTAAATTCAAGGTCGAGAGCGACCATTTTCATCTTGCCTGGCTTAGGCAAATGTCGAAAAAAAAAAAACGTGTGGCTGCTCAAATGGAGTCTCATTTTGCTGGAATAGAACTTCAAGGCCAAGAATATAGGAAAAGGAGCCAGAACAAGATAGCAGACCGTTTCAGCCGGGGATCTTAAACAACGATCCAGGTGTTTGTTTTCGAAAAATGTGTTTGTACGTATCGCTATTCAAGTTACTCAGATGGGCAACTAAATTCTGCGACGACCGCCGCTCGCAAAAGCTGTGTCATTGCAAAGCCAGCAACATGCTAACCCACTTAAAAAAACTTCAAAAGGGACATTTGGAATACTAACTGTTTCCGTGCATTTTCAGCCCCAGAGGAATTCATCAATCTTTGAGTCTTGCCGAGGGCTGACCACGACAAAAGGGGGGAGAGACAGAGAGAGGGGTAGAATTTTTCAAGGCGATGCGGGTATCATAGCATCCGGTAGGCGTGTCGCTCGGCCACTTCAACCAGAGTGCGTGTGTGCTTGTGTTTTTCTAGGAAGAAGACCGCAAGACGCGAGTGCTGGGGCCTAGCTGCAACGGGTCCTCAGCCATCACCTCGGGAGGGAACCTCGACGCTTCGGGCAACCTGACAGCTGGTCACCCTCAGGTCGAATCTCTTGGTGGCGGAGGAGTCTGTTACGTCTCAACCTGGACCAGCACATACCTTGGACGTTTCCCACGAGGCAGCCCCGTTCATCAGCGTCACCCAGACGGCGACAGTGCACGACACCGACAGTGACGGGCAGACAAGTGCCCGAAATCGGCAGTGCGCATCCTTTGGGTGTTGCCCCGAGACAGCCCCTTTCATCAGCGCCGTCCAGACATGCGCCCGACACCAACCATGACAAGCTGACCGTCATGGAGACCCCACGGATCGATGCGAGAGGCCAACTTCGAGGAATTACTACTGTGGGAACGGCAACGATCTCGGTTTCCCAGATGGCCACGCAGTTGCAGCAAATGCGAGGGCGAGGATGCAACATTAGAGGCGGAGTTCTGTGAACAATACACCTCCTATGATTGGCCGCGCCAAGGTCATGAGATTCCCTAGTCGGGTCAACCAGGGAAGACGACTGCTTTATAAGAGGACACATTTGGTTCAGTTCTGACGTGTCCTGAGGCGAACTGGGACGTTTAATATGCTCCTGATGGGGTGGGCTTCCGTACCAGGGGCCAGTGTGCATAATGTAAAGTAAACCATTTTTCATAATTCCTACTACTGGACGTACTCATCGATGGGCTTGGTGGATTCTTGGCCCAAACGCCACCACCAGCCGCGACACGCCGTTTCATGGCATAGTAAGTTTCGCGCACGTTATCTGCCCACATCTCAGCAACACGCACGCATGCTTACGTGCACTCTATCGCCAACGTATTAAGAATATGTGAATGAGCCCACACTTGAATCAATGCACCAAAGCATGGGTAACAGCGACTGCACCGACAGTACACGAATCGTCGAAGCTGAATGTTTCGTGACGGTCCACAGGAATAAGTGAGTTACTAGCGATAGTACATTTTTGCTACAAGTTATTACAATGAACAGAACCGCTTCCTTCCAAGCCTTGTGTGCAGCAAGAACAAATCTATTGCAACTAAGCACGGCCGCGAGCGATTAGGCAGAATATAATCAGATAGTGACCGCACCTACGATCTTCACTGAGTCAGAAATGTGACAAGCCGCTGCTTCTAAGTACTTGCCAAATAAAGAACGAAGAGCAAAACACACTGATACTGATTCAATTCATAAGCGGAAAGCTTGGATAGCTTGGAAGACACTTTTAGCCTCGCATTTATAACAAGCACCATATAGGCTGCTCGCGCCGTTTGGACAAAGCTTGATGAGCTTCGAGTGCGCTTTTAGATGTCCTGTAAAGCTGTGGCCAAAGCTTTGTGTCGACCATCCAGTCAGCGTCTACGGAATTGCCCGATACAGAGGTTTGCTGAGCCGCACCGGGCGTCATGTACATCCATTGCAAACATGGAGGCAAACATATGTCTAGATCCGCATATTTTACATTTCGGGCTTTAAAGAGAGGGAGTGTGACTGTGTTCAATGAACACGAATATACTCTGCCTGTTGCAAATGTACTTGTGCAGCTCGTGATTTCCAGCTCCAAACTGATCTATGCCAGCAGTGAGAGTTCACGTGTGACAAGTTCATGTAGAATGTCATTCCTGTCAAAATTTCCATCTCCATTGTGTTGGAAATTAAGGATAACTACGTATTTCTAGCACATTTTTGCTTAGTTATTGAAAGGTTTCTTCGAATTCGTTGCCAGTTGTGTTCGAAGTTCACCGAGAACATCGCTGAAAACAAGTAGGAATGTCTTATGACGCCTGCAAATCGGGGGAAGAAACGATGTCTCATTAATTATTTGCAACGCTTTTGGCAAAATTGACCAGGCAAAATTGAGCAGGCAAAAATGTGTCGCACATTGCAGTTACCATGACCCCTTTACACGAAAGATAACCCTATTGTAATCTACAGCAATATCGGGGAACTGGGAAGCATAGCTGGTAGCTGCCACGTCAAACGATTTAACACTTCAATAAGATTTTTTTTTTTACGAAGGCTGTGTTTGATCCAACCGCAGTTAATTTGCCACAGAGTTTCATACGGTACCACCAATTTTCGATAAATTTGGCCTTCGTGGCTTTTATT
Organism: Dermacentor silvarum; assembly: GCF_013339745.2. Classification (NCBI taxonomy): domain Eukaryota; kingdom Metazoa; phylum Arthropoda; class Arachnida; order Ixodida; family Ixodidae; genus Dermacentor; species Dermacentor silvarum. The sequence continues at coordinate 388,319,824 of NC_051154.1, read as the reverse complement.
GTTCTGCCATGACAGCGGACTCACTTCTTCCCCGCTCGATAGACACGCTCATAACTCTATAGAGTTCTTCCATACGTAATTTACCGCGAAAGCCCCAGTCACCCATCTATTTTGAACTTCACCTAAACATCACCCATTACCTTGTTTTTACAGCCCCAAACCATAACGAAGCTCCATCCTTTAGTACAGGGATGACACCAGGCGAACCTAATATATCATGCATGAAAGAAGTAAAAAAAAGATAATAATTCGTGTCCCTTCTAAATGAACCACAAACGTTAAAACTACGCGACAAATTGCACATAAAATGCTGCCTATTTCTTTAAAGTATAAAGTATCTGAAACGCAAGAGTTCTTTTGGGACATTGGGAAAGTTAACGAATAACATAAAATATCTGAAACACAAGAGTTCTTTTGGGACATTGGGAAAGTTAACGAATAACAGCAACGCGATACTTTCAAATACTTGCTTACAATTTTTAAAGCTGTATTTGATCAACACGCACTTATCATAGCATATAAACGTGACGTATCCCCCCCCCCCCCCCCCTGTGTTCGCAAAATGTGACCTCAGTTGGAGTTGGAGTTATGCCAGCGCAGCCATCTAAGTTTTACACCGCTCGTAATACAGACGAATAACGCTGTGAACCACTTGGATGCATATTCTATTAAAAAAGGTGCATTTAACCCACCCATTTAGAACATTACTTACACATCACCCATACCACGTCCCTATTTTTCCCCAGTTATAAACAAGATGCCTTGTTTAGCTCACCGAGGACACCGGAGAAACAAATTACGAATCCGGTATATGGTGCACGAAAACACTTGGCAGACGAGGGTTTATTAATTATCTGCAACACTTGCATTTAAAGCAGGAAAGTGAAAGTTTCGCAACGCAATGTGCTTAAAATTCCCCCTATGTTCACGTAATTTCAGCAGTATCTCGTGCTGTTGTTTTAAAAGTCTGGGAAACATTTCGATTAGCGGCAGTATGACACCCTGGAACTATTGGATGAGTAACTTTCGACAAAGGCTGTAATGAACCTACAGAGAATAAACATCCATCGTTCGTCACTGGGAACATTTTGCTTCGTACTTCGAATAAATAAAAACACCGCGCCCCGCATAGTTTATCGAAACAACTGAATACCGTGCATAACGCACAAAAATTGGGAGAACGCGAGTATTAAATAATGGTTTTCAGAGCACATAAGCAACCTACACAGTGTCAACGTTCGGTATACGTCACCAAAAGATGGCCCTCATTTTTGCAAAATATGAAATATCTACTGTTTTTGCTCCGGCCGCGGGCAAACAAGCAATAGTGTAGCTCTCATTTAGAAGCAGCTTGAAATGATATCGACAAAGTCAGAACTGACAGAAGCCTTTAGAAAACATTCTACTGGTATTCAAATGGCTTTGCACGTTCTACCAAGGTCATTTTCATGAACATACCTAAGATAAGTCGTGATAACACAATGAAATTCGACAGTTATGCCTGTAAGAGCTTTAATTAGATTTTTGATGATGATAGGATGCCAAGACTGCAAAGCTAGGTAGGTTATCTCTGGGCAGAGATTAAATAATTCCAGCGTTTGATAATCCACCGATTTCACGCCGTAAGGCATACCAGTCGTTCGGTGCGGCTGATTATAATAGTATATACGGACCTCATTTAAAGGCATTATTTTTTGGCTACCTCTTGCCTCGTCCCTGTCGGGATATCCTCCAGCCCGTAGCTTTGGCCTGCGCGTCATGAGAGACCTCTCGTAACACGATTAGGGCGACAGAAGAGAAGTGAAATTCTATGCGCTGGAAGGAAGAGCGGCCACGGAGCCATCTTGGAAGAAGACGATGACGCTCGAGCCAATGCTGATGATGATAGTTTTCTCTACACAGGCGACTAAAAGACGCGTTTTCGTTTCGCCTAGCCATATAAAGCTTCGCTTTAAATTACAGCGCTTCGAAAACAGCTTCAACCGGTTCGTCGCATTCGACGCGTTCGACGCAGTCCCCCATGGCGACATCCCATAATGCGCAATTCTACTTGGCCGCGTGCGCAACTTTTTCTCGGGGGAAGCCAGATATGGACTCCGTGGCACAGGGTAGAACGCAATGCATATTTAATACGAACATCAGTTATCCACGTTTATTCTTCTACAGCTACAGCAGTCGTACGTGTAATCCCATCTATTCCATCGGATAGATGGGATTACGCGTCAGTGCGCGTCGATTACGCGTCGATTGCGCGCCACTTCCTAAGAAATGATAATCGATTAGGCAGTGGCGTCACCCCAAGCATGCGCACGCGTAGCGGGGGCCTCAGGGCGTCCATCCATGCGCTTCTATCGTCATCCGTATTGATAATGCGCAAACCAGAAGCCAAATAGGTGACGAAACATGTTGACAAGTGTACTTATTTATCCTTTTTCCGGGAACTGCATTTCACCCGCTAACAACTTAGTGTTATCGATCAGCGTAAGACGCGGCTGCGTGATTCGGAACTCACTCGAATGTTACTGGTGTTTCTATATACAGGGTGTTTCATGTTAGATACACCAAATTTTTAAAAATTGCCTGTGGCAGATAGCACAATTATAACCCTTACGCTAACTATCGACGAGGCGGCCATTACTTTCATGAGAAATTGAAACGCCTAACTGAATAATTAGCATAATTGCGCCAATTACCTTTTTAATTAATTCCTTTACGGCACATCTTTCAATCTACCAATTATAGCTGATGACTTCGCAAGGCTTATCCACTTGGAACGAATTCTCAGGACTGAACAAGTTTCGACATATTAATTTTCAAACTGTCCGACGAAATGCGTGGGCGTTCCATTTAACTTTTTGACGAAAACACTGTTTTATGCATTGAAGCACAATGGGCGTTTACATATATAGTTATGTCTGCTAATCACTGTTGCTGCGTTACCTTGCCGTTCCCAGGAGCGAGGACAATGTTGGAGAGGACCGCCGCCAAAAGCTAAGACCACCACTGCACGTCTATGTCAATCGGCGCCCGGCAACGTGTGTTCTGATCCTTCTGCAGGACAGTGGCGGCGAACCCTTGTCCATCGCGATAGACATCAACACCGGCGGAGACGCTGTCAGGAACGCGCTGCGCGTTGTTACGGACGCGCTGCGGGCCTCAGCCGCAAAGGCTTCCCCGGTGACGCTTCGCCGCCGAGCTGCGGTCGTGTCGGAACGCTGTAGACCCGTGCAGTAGAGCTCTCTGCCTCGCTGGCTTGCAGCTCTGCGCGCCCGGACACGCAGAGCTGCAACCTCCTCCGGTGGTGGGTGTAAAAGGCCTGGCGTTCGGCGCCGCTTCGTCGTCATGCGTCGCCCTCGTTAAGAAGTAAAGGCATTATTATTTGGCTACCTCTTGCCTCGTCCCTGTCGGGATCTCCTCCAGCCCGTGCCTTTGGCCTGCGTGTCACGAGAGCCTGGTACCTCTCGTAACACAACCGAAGTGAGCCGAGTAAAACCTAACGCTTGCCTATGGCGTGAGGGCCTATTTCCCATCATCCCATTACTCTAAATTTTTGTATGACTCTAGGCTTCAAGATTGCCACGTGACGCTCCCTCCTAGTTTGTTTATTTCCCCCTACCTCCGTGGTCAAACCTATGCAGCGGATCCGTGTGACGCGGGGCGCGCGCTCTTGTCGTCTGTTCACGCGCCTCTGCTTGATGCCAGGGCGCCGCCCTTGCATTGGCTCGAGTACGCTACAGCTGAACGCGATGCCTGTCGCTAAACGATACGGCAGCTATTAGCAACGTGCTCTCGCTAAGCTGGCCGGAGCGCCATGAGACCGGGATAAAAGTAGGTTATCCTATATATAAATTTGAGAGAAAAACAATTCGTCCGCCCTTGCACTCCGTGAAGATGGTTAACTAGCGAAGCTGCAACGTGCGACCCCGGTGTTAATTACTATGTTCAACCCGAGGGTTCATTAAAGTATTTCTCAATTATGACGTTACACACACGTTCGGCTGCGACGGAGAGAACGACGTCACCGGTGGTGTGCCCGCAGTCCGCCGTTGTCGCTTGCGTTCGAGATCTCGAGTTTGCTCGGCGGCGCGGTTAGCAGCATTCGACCACCACTGCCGCTTACGATTCTTCGAAATTAAATTGCTTCAAAACTAAATGTGTCCGTCACGTAAGACAACGAATGGTTCATACCACCTTAAGCAATGGCTCATACCCCCGTAAACGCGGCCTCTCGATTAGGGCGACAGAAGAGAAGTGAAATGCTATACGCTGGAACGAAGAGTGGCAACGGAGCCAGCTGTGGAAGAAGACGACGACGCTCGAGCCAATGCTGAGGATGATAGTTGTCTGTACACTGGCGATTTCGCCTAGCCATATAGAGCTTCGCTTTAAAAATATTTGTACTGAAAGGGCCTTCATTCCTTGAGCGCAAACCTTTTTCGGCGGCGTCCGAGAACCTAGCGCAAGCGGCTAGTAGCAGACGACGCCGGGCGCCGTCGAAGAGCGCGGGCAGAGTTTTTTCTTTTTTTTTTTTTTCTTTTAAATCGATTGCGCATGCGCGGCTTTGAATGGGCGGGCGATTTGAACTGAGTTGCGATTGTTGCCATTGCGCCCTCCTCCGTGAGATTTGCCGTGCAGCTCTCTCGCTTCAGCCATCTTTTTCTGGCTCGCGCGCCCGTGCGCAGGCAGTACCGCA